>NW_026709233.1:300000-528769 GCF_030490865.1 Poecile atricapillus | reverse complement strand
TCAACAAGGACATATGTAGCAAATGGTTTTTCCTGTTTCATTTTGCTAGACCCCGCTCTTCTGTGGCTCTTTAGTGCTTTCCAAACTCCTATGTGCGTGCTGCTGCTTCCATCTGACAACGAGCACAGCCTCTTGACAGCAGCTTTCAACTTGTCTAAGAAAGAGCTTGGCCATTTAGATGTGATGCAAATCTGTGTGTGTCTAAGGTGCAGGTGCAAGCTCCTGACAAAGGAGTTCTCCAGGTTCAGTTTCTCCCCTGCCAGACACATTGGAAATGTTTTTCCTCTATCATTCGCACCAAGAGTCGCAGATTACTTAACTCAGGAGCTCTGAGAATGGAACGGCAAGAGGTGTTCCGCTTACGTCATAAACAGTGCTCCAGAGCGCTTAGCAACGGGCACAACGAAACGTGTCTCTGGGATAGTGACCATCCCCGCCTAGTGCTGGCAATGCACGAGCACTGCCAAAAGGCAAAGGAAGGCGCTTAGCATCCGGCTTGTGCACAAAGCTTTCAGACTGCCAGAGGACCGCAGCTGTGGCAAGTCCGATTGCTCATTTGACGTTAGATGTCGCCTGCAAGAACTTCAGCCGCATCTGGTTTATTGCCGCTACCTGTTCTTATGCGACAACAAGGACACATGTAGCAAATGGTTTTTCCTGTTTCATTTTGCTAGACCACGCTCTTCTGTGGCTCTTTAGTGCTTGACAAACTCCTATGTGCGTGCTGCTGCTTCCGTCTGACAAGGAGCACAGCCTTCTGACAGCAGCTTTCAACTTGTCTAAGAAAGAGCTTGGCCACTCAGATGTGATTGCAAATATGTGGGTGTCTAAGGTGCAGGGTGCAAGCTCGTGACAAAGGTGTTCTCCAGGTTCAGTTTCTCCCTGCCAGACACATTGGAAATGTTTTCCTCTATCATTCGCACCAAGAGGTCGCAGATTACTTAACTCAGGAGCTCTGAGAATGGGAACGGCAAGAGGTGTTTCCGCTTACGTCATAAACAGTGCTCCAGAGCGCTTAGCAACGGGCACAACGAAACGTGTCTGTGGGATAGTGACCATTCCCACCTAGTGCTGGCAATGCACGAGCACTGCCAAAAGGCAAAGGAAGGCGCTTAGCATCCGGCTTGTGCGCAAAGCTTTCAGACTGCCAGAGGACCGCAGCTGTGGTAAGCCCGCTTGCTCATTTGACGTTAGATGTCGCCTGCAAGAACTTCACCCGCATCTGGTTTATGCTGCTACCTGTTGTTAGGCGACAACAAGGACACATGTAGAGATATGCTTTTTCCTGCCTCATTTTCCTAGGCCACGCTCTTCTGTGGCTCTTTTAGTGCTTTCCAAACTCCTATGTGCGTGCTGCTGCTTCCATCTGACAAGGAGCACAGCCTTCTGACAGCAGCTTTCAACTTGTCTAAGAAAGAGCTTGGCCATTTAGATGTGATGCAAGTCTGTGTGTGTCTAAGGTGCAGGTGCAAGCTCGTGACAAAGGTGTTCTCCAGTTCAGTTTCTATATGCCAGACACATTGGAAATGTTTTCCTCTGGCATTCGCACCAAGAGTCGCAGATTACTTAACTCAGGAGCTCTGAGAATGGAACGGCAAGAGGTGTTCCGCTTACGTCATAAACAGTGCTCCAGAGCGCTTAGCAACGGGCACAACGAAACGTGTCTGTGGGATAGTGACCATTCCCGCCTAGTGCTGGCAATGCACGAGCACTGCCAAAAGGCAAAGGAAGGCGCTTAGCATCCGGCTTGTGCACAAAACTTTCAGACTGCCAGAGGACCGCAGCTGTGGTAAGCCCGCTTGCTCATTGTGACGTTAGATGTCGCCTGCAAGATCTTCACCCGCATCTGGTTTATGCTGCTCACCTGTTGTTAGGAGACAACAAGGGCACATGTAGGGAAATGCTTTTTCCTGCCTCATTTTGCTAGACCCCGCTCTTCTGTGTCTCTTTAGTTTTGCCAAACTCCTATGTGCGTGCTGCTGCTTCCATCTGACAAGGAGCACAGCCTTCTGACAGCAGCTTTCAACTTGTCTAAGAAAGAGCTTGGCCATTTAGATGTGATGCAAATCTGTGTGTGTGTAAGGTGCAGGTGCAAGCTCGTGACAAAGGTGTTCTCCAGGTTCAGTTTCTCCCTGCCAGGACACATTGAAATGTTTTCCTCTATCATTCGCACCAAGAGTCGCAGATTACTTAACTCAGGAGCTCTGAGAATGGAACGGCAAGAGGTGTTCCGCTTACGTCATAAACAGTGCTCCAGAGCGCTTAGCAACGGGCACAACGAATCGTGTCTGTGGGATAGTGACCATTCCCACCTAGTGCTGGCAATGCACGAGCACTGCCAAAAGGCAAAGGAAGGCGCTTAGCATTCGGCTTGTGTGCAAAGCTTTCAGACTGCCAGAGGACCGCAGCTGTGGTAAGCCGCTTGCTCATTTGACGTTAGATGTCGCCTGCAAGATCTTCACCAGCATCTGGTTTATGCTGCTACCTGTTGTTAGGCGACAACAAGGACACATGTAGCGTTTTTTCCTGCCTCATTTTCCTAGGCCACGCTCTTCTGTGGCTCTTTAGTGCTTTCCAAACTCCTATGTGCATGCTGCTGCTTCCATCTGGACAAGGAGCACAGCCTTCTGACAGCAGCTTTTCAACTTGTCTAAGAAAGAGCTTGGCCATTTAGCTGTGATGCAAAGCTGTGTGTGTGTAAGGTGCAGGTGCAAGCTCGTGACAAAGGTGTTCTCCAGGTTCAGTTTCTATATGCCAGACACATTGGGAAATATTTTCCTCTGGCATTCGCACCAAGAGTCGCAGATTACTTAACTCAGGAGCTCTGAGAATGGAACGGCAAGAGGTGTTCCGCTTACGTCATAAACAGTGCTCCAGAGCGCTTAGCAACGGGCACAACGAAACGTGTCTGTGGGATAGTGACCATTCCCGCCTAGTGCTGGCAATGCACGAGCACTGCCAAAAGGCAAAGGAAGGCGCTTAGCATCCGGCTTGTGCACAAAGCTTTCAGACTGCCAGAGGACCGCAGCTGTGGCAAGTCCGATTGCTCATTTGACGTTAGATGTCGCCTGCAAGAACTTCACCCCGCATCTGGTTTATGCTGCTACCTGTTGTTAGGCGACAACAAGGACACATGTAGAGATATGCTTTTTCCTGCCTCATTTTCCTAGGCCACGCTCTTCTGTGGCTCTTTAGTGCTTTCCAAACTCCTATGTGCGTGCTGCTGCTTCCATCTGACAAGGAGCACAGCCTTCTGACAGCAGCTTTCAACTTGTCTAAGAAAGAGCTTGGCCATTTAGATGTGATGCAAATCTGTGTGTGTCTAAGGTGCAGGTGCAAGCTCCTGACAAAGGTGTTCTCCAGGTTCAGTTTTCTATATGCCAGACGCATTGGAAATGTTTTCCTCTGGCATTCGCACCAAGAGTCGCAGATTACTTAACTCAGGAGCTCTGAGAATGGAACGGCAAGAGGTGTTCCGCTTACGTCATAAACAGTGCTCCAGAGCGCTTAGCAACGGGCACAACGAATCGTGTCTGTGGGATAGTGACCATTCCCACCTAGTGCTGGCAATGCACGAGCACTGCCAAAAGGCAAAGGAAGCGCTTAGCATCCGGCTTGTGCACAAAGCTTTCAGACTGCCAGAGGACCCGCAGCTGTGGTAAGCCCGTTTGCTCATTTGGCGTTAGATGTCGCCTGCAAGATCTTCACCCGCATCTGGTTTATGCTGCTACCTGTTGTTAGGCGACAACAAGGACACACGTAGCGTTTTTCCTGCCTCATTTTCCTAGGCCACGCTCTTCTGTGGCTCTTTAGTGCTTGCCAAACTCCTATGTGCGTGCTGCTGCTTCCATCTGACAAGGAGCACAGCCTTCTGACAGCAGCTTTCAACTTGTCTAAGAAAGAGCTTGGCCACTCAGATGTGATGCAAATATGTGGGTGTCTAAGGTGCAGGTGCAAGCTCCTGACAAAGGTGTTCTCCAGGTTCAGTTTCTCCCTGCCAGACACATTGGAAATGTTTTCCTCTATCATTCGTACCAAGAGTCGCAGATTACTTAACTCAGGAGCTCTGAGAATGGAACGGCAAGAGGTGTTCCGCTTACGTCATAAACAGTGCTCCAGAGCGCTTAGCAACGGGCACAACGAAACGTGTGTGCGGGATAGTGACCATTCCCGCCTAGTGCAGGCAATGCACAATCACTGCCAAAAAGCAGAGAAAGGCGCTTAGCATCCGGCTTGTGTGCAAAGCTTTCAGACTGCCAGAGGACCGCAGCTGTGGTAAGCCCATTGCTCATTTGACGTTAGATGTCGCCTGCAAGAACTTCACCCGCATCTAGTTTATGCTGCTACCTGTTGTTAGGCGACAACAAGGACACATGTAGAGATATGCTTTTTTCCTGCCTCATTTTCCTAGGCCACGCTCTTCTGTGGCTCTTTAGTGCTTTCCAAACTCCTATGTGCGTGCTGCTGCTTCCATCTGACAAGGAGCACAGCCTTCTGACAGCAGCTTTCAACTTGTCTAAGAAAGAGCTTGGCCATTTAGATGTGATGCAAATCTGTGTGTGTGTAAGGTGCAGGTGCAAGCTCCTGACAAAGGTGTTCTCCAGGTTCAGTTTCTATATGCTGGACACATTGGAAATGTTTTCCTCTGGCATTCGCACCAAGAGTCGCAGATTACTTAACTCAGGAGCTCTGAGAATGGAACTGCAAGAGGTGTTCCGCTTACGTCATAAACAGTGCTCCAGAGCGCTTAGCAACGGGCACAACGAATCGTGTCTGTGGGATAGTGACCATTCCCACCTAGTGCTGGCAATGCACGAGCACTGCCAAAAGGCAAAGGAAGGCGCTTAGCATCCGGCTTGTGCACAAAGCTTTCAGACTGCCAGAGGACTGCAGCTGTGGTAAGCCCGTTTGCTCATTTGGCGTTAGATGTCGCCTGCAAGATCTTCACCCCGCATCTGGTTTATGCTGCTACCTGTTGTTAGGCGACAACAAGGACACACGTAGCGTTTTTCCTTCCTCATTTTCCTAGGCCACGCTCTTCTGTGGCTCTTTAGTGCTTGCCAAACTCCTATGTGCGTGCTGCTGCTTCCATCTGACAAGGAGCACAGCCTTCTGACAGCAGCTTTCAACTTGTCTAAGAAAGAGCTTGGCCACTCAGATGTGATGCAAATATGTGGGTGTCTAAGGTGCAGGTGCAAGCTCCTGACAAAGGTGTTCTCCAGGTTCAGTTTCTCCCTGCCAGACACATTGGAAATGTTTTCCTCTATCATTCGTACCAAGAGTCGCAGATTACTTAACTCAGGAGCTCTGAGAATGGAATGGCAAGAGGTGTTCCGCTTACGTCATAAACAGTGCTCCAGAGCGCTTAGCAACGGGCACAACGAAACGTGTCTCTGGGATAGTGACCATCCCCGCCTAGTGCTGGCAATGCACGAGCACTGCCAAAAGGCAAAGGAAGGCGCTTAGCATCCGGCTTGTGCACAAAGCTTTCAGACTGCCAGAGGACCGCAGCTGTGGCAAGTCCGATTGCTCATTTGACGTTAGATGTCGCCTGCAAGAACTTCAGCCGCATCTGGTTTATGCCGCTACCTGTTCTTATGCGACAACAAGGACACATGTAGCAAATGGTTTTTCCTGTTACATTTTGCTAGACCCCGCTCTTCTGTGGCTCTTTAGTGCTTGCCAAACTCCTATGTGCGTGCTGCTGCTTCCATCTGACAAGGAGCACAGCCTTCTGACAGCAGCTTTCAACTTGTCTAAGAAAGAGCTTGGCCATTTAGATGTGATGCAAATCTGTGTGTGTCTAAGGTGCAGGTGCAAGCTCCTGACAAAGGTGTTCTCCAGGTTCAGTTTCTCCCTGCCAGACACATTGGAAATGTTTTCCTCTGGCATTCGCACCAAGAGTCGCAGATTACTTAACTCAGGAGCTCTGAGAATGGAACGGCAAGAGGTGTTCCGCTTACGTCATAAACAGTGCTCCAGAGCGCTTAGCAACGGGCACAACGAAACGTGTCTGTGGGATAGTGACCATTCCCGCCTAGTGCTGGCAATGCACGAGCACTGCCAAAAGGCAAAGGAAGGCGCTTAGCATCCGGCTTGTGCACAAAGCTTTCAGACTGCCAGAGGACCGCAGCTGTGTAAGCCCATTGCTCATTTGACGTTAGATGTCGCCTGCAAGAACTTCACCCGCATCTGGTTTATGCTGCTACCTGTTGTTAGGCGACAACAAGGACACATGTAGAGATATGCTTTTTCCTGCCTCATTTTCCTAGGCCACGCTCTTCTGTGGCTCTTTAGTGCTTTCCAAACTCCTATGTGCGTGCTGCTGCTTCCATCTGACAAGGAGCACAGCCTTCTGACAGCAGCTTTCAACTTGTCTAAGAAAGAGCTTGGCCATTTAGATGTGATGCAAGTCTGTGTGTGTCTAAGGTGCAGGTGCAAGCTCGTGACAAAGGTGTTCTCCAGGTTCAGTTTCTATATGCCAGACACATTGGAAATGTTTTCCTCTGGCATTCGCACCAAGAGTCGCAGATTACTTAACTCAGGAGCTCTGAGAATGGAACGGCAAGAGGTGTTCCGCTTACGTCATAAACACAAGTGCTCCAGAGCGCTTAGCAACGGCACAACGAAACGTGTCTGTGGGATAGTGACCATTCCCGCCTAGTGCTGGCAATGCACGAGCACTGCCAAAAGGCAAAGGAAGGCGCTTAGCATCGGCTTGTGCACAAAGCTTTCAGACTGCCAGAGGACCGCAGCTGTGGTAAGCCCGCTTGCTCATTTGACGTTAGATGTTGCCTGCAAGATCTTCACCCGCATCTGGTTTATGCTGCTACCTGTTGTTAGGCGACAACAAGGACACACGTAGCGTTTTTCCTGCCTCATTTTCCTAGGCCACGCTCTTCTGTGGCTCTTTAGTGCTTGCCAAACTCCTATGTGCGTGCTGCTGCTTCCATCTGACAAGGAGCACAGCCTTCTGACAGCAGCTTTCAACTTGTCTAAGAAAGAGCTTGGCCACTCAGATGTGATGCAAATATGTGGGTGTCTAAGGTGCAGGTGCAAGCTCCTGACAAAGGTGTTCTCCAGGTTCAGTTTCTCCCTGCCAGACACATTGGAAATGTTTTCCTCTATCATCTCGTACCACGAGTCGCAGATTACTTAACTCAGGAGCTCTGAGAATGGAATGGCAAGAGGTGTTCCGCTTACGTCATAAACAGTGCTCCAGAGCGCTTAGCAACGGGCACAACGAAACGTGTCTGTGGGATAGTGACCATTCCCGCCTAGTGCTGGCAATGCACGAGCACTGCCAAAAGGCAAAGGAAGGCGCTTAGCATCCGGCTTGTGCACAAAGCTTTCAGACTGCCAGAGGACCGCAGCTGTGGCAAGTCCGATTGCTCATTTGACGTTAGATGTCGCCTGCAAGAACTTCAGCCCGCATCTGGTTTATGCCGCTACCTGTTCTTATGCGACAACAAGGACATATGTAGCAAATGGTTTTTCCTGTTTCATTTTGCTAGACCCCGCTCTTCTGTGGCTCTTTAGTGCTTTCCAAACTCCTATGTGCGTGCTGCTGCTTCCATCTGACAACGAGCACAGCCTTCTGACAGCAGCTTTCAACTTGTCTAAGAAAGAGCTTGGCCATTTAGATGTGATGCAAATCTGTGTGTGTCTAAGGTGCAGGTGCAAGCTCCTGACAAAGGAGTTCTCCAGGTTCAGTTTCTCCTGCCCAGACACATTGGAAATGTTTTTCCTCTATCATTCGCACCAAGAGTCGCAGATTACTTAACTCAGGAGCTCTGAGAATGGAACGGCAAGAGGTGTTCCGCTTACGTCATAAACAGTGCTCCAGAGCGCTTAGCAACGGGCACAACGAAACGTGTCTCTGGGATAGTGACCATCCCCGCCTAGTGCTGGCAATGCACGAGCACTGCCAAAAGGCAAAGGAAGGCGCTTAGCATCCGGCTTGTGCACAAAGCTTTCAGACTGCCAGAGGACCGCAGCTGTGGCAAGGTCGATTGCTCATTTGACGTTAGATGTCGCCTGCAAGAACTTCAGCCGCATCTGGTTTATGCCGCTACCTGTTCTTATGCGACAACAAGGACACATGTAGCAAATGGTTTTTCCTGTTTCATTTTGCTAGACCACGCTCTTCTGTGGCTCTTTAGTGCTTGACAAACTCCTATGTGCGTGCTGCTGCTTCCGTCTGACAAGGAGCACAGCCTTCTGACAGCAGCTTTCAACTTGTCTAAGAAAGAGCTTGGCCACTCAGATGTGATGCAAATATGTGGGTGTCTAAGGTGCAGGTGCAAGCTCGTGACAAAGGTGTTCTCCAGGTTCAGTTTCTCCCTGCCAGACACATTGGAAATGTTTTCCTCTATCATTCGCACCAAGAGTCGCAGATTACTTAACTCAGGAGCTCTGAGAATGGAACGGCAAGAGGTGTTCCGCTTACGTCATAAACAGTGCTCCAGAGCGCTTAGCAACGGGCACAACGAAACGTGTCTGTGGGATAGTGACCATTCCCACCTAGTGCTGGCAATGCACGAGCACTGCCAAAAGGCAAAGGAAGGCGCTTAGCATCCGGCTTGTGCGCAAAGCTTTCAGACTGCCAGAGGACCGCAGCTGTGGTAAGCCCGCTTGCTCATTTGACGTTAGATGTCGCCTGCAAGAACTTCACCCGCATCTGGTTTATGCTGCTACCTGTTGTTAGGCGACAACAAGGACACATGTAGAGATATGCTTTTTCCTGCCTCATTTTCCTAGGCCACGCTCTTCTGTGGCTCTTTAGTGCTTTCCAAACTCCTATGTGCGTGCTGCTGCTTCCATCTGACAAGGAGCACAGCCTTCTGACAGCAGCTTTCAACTTGTCTAAGAAAGAGCTTGGCCATTTAGATGTGATGCAAGTCTGTGTGTGTCTAAGGTGCAGGTGCAAGCTCGTGACAAAGGTGTTCTCCAGGTTCAGTTTCTATATGCCAGACACATTGGAAATGTTTTCCTCTGGCATTCGCACCAAGAGTCGCAGATTACTTAACTCAGGAGCTCTGAGAATGGAACGGCAAGAGGTGTTCCGCTTACGTCATAAACAGTGCTCCAGAGCGCTTAGCAACGGGCACAACGAAACGTGTCTGTGGGATAGTGACCATTCCCGCCTAGTGCTGGCAATGCACGAGCACTGCCAAAAGGCAAAGGAAGGCGCTTAGCATCCGGCTTGTGCACAAAACTTTCAGACTGCCAGAGGACCGCAGCTGTGGTAAGCCCGCTTGCTCATTTGACGTTAGATGTCGCCTGCAAGATCTTCACCCGCATCTGGTTTATGCTGCTACCTGTTGTTAGGAGACAACAAGGGCACATGTAGGAAATGCTTTTTCCTGCCTCATTTTGCTAGACCCCGCTCTTCTGTGTCTCTTTAGTTTTGCCAAACTCCTATGTGCGTGCTGCTGCTTCCATCTGACAAGGAGCACAGCCTTCTGACAGCAGCTTTCAACTTGTCTAAGAAAGAGCTTGGCCATTTAGATGTGATGCAAATCTGTGTGTGTGTAAGGTGCAGGTGCAAGCTCCTGACAAAGGTGTTCTCCAGGTTCAGTTTCTCCCTGCCAGACACATTGGAAATGTTTTCCTCTATCATTCGCACCAAGAGTCGCAGATTACTTAACTCAGGAGCTCTGAGAATGGAACGGCAAGAGGTGTTCCGCTTACGTCATAAACAGTGCTCCAGAGCGCTTAGCAACGGGCACAACGAATCGTGTCTGTGGGATAGTGACCATTCCCACCTAGTGCTGGCAATGCACGAGCACTGCCAAAAGGCAAAGGAAGGCGCTTAGCATTCGGCTTGTGTGCAAAGCTTTCAGACTGCCAGAGGACCGCAGCTGTGGTAAGCCCGCTTGCTCATTTGACGTTAGATGTCGCCTGCAAGATCTTCACCAGCATCTGGTTTATGCTGCTACCTGTTGTTAGGCGACAACAAGGACACATGTAGCGTTTTTCCTGCCTCATTTTCCTAGGCCACGCTCTTCTGTGGCTCTTTAGTGCTTTCCAAACTCCTATGTGCATGCTGCTGCTTCCATCTGACAAGGAGCACAGCCTTCTGACAGCAGCTTTCAACTTGTCTAAGAAAGAGCTTGGCCATTTAGCTGTGATGCAAAGCTGTGTGTGTGTAAGGTGCAGGTGCAAGCTCGTGACAAAGGTGTTCTCCAGGTTCAGTTTCTATATGCCAGACACATTGGAAATATTTTCCTCTGGCATTCGCACCAAGAGTCGCAGATTACTTAACTCAGGAGCTCTGAGAATGGAACGGCAAGAGGTGTTCCGCTTACGTCATAAACAGTGCTCCAGAGCGCCTAGCAACGGGCACAACGAAACGTGTCTGTGGGATAGTGACCATTCCCGCCTAGTGCTGGCAATGCACGAGCACTGCCAAAAGGCAAAGGAAGGCGCTTAGCATCCGGCTTGTGCACAAAGCTTTCAGACTGCCAGAGGACCGCAGCTGTGGTAAGCCCATTGCTCATTTGACGTTAGATGTCACCTGCAAGAACTTCACCCGCATCTGGTTTATGCTGCTACCTGTTGTTAGGCGACAACAAGGACACACGTAGCGTTTTTCCTTCCTCATTTTCCTAGGCCACGCTCTTCTGTGGCTCTTTAGTGCTTTCCAAACTCCTATGTGCGTGCTGCTGCTTTCATCTGACAAGGAGCACAGCCTTCTGACAGCAGCTTTCAACTTGTCTAAGAAAGAGCTTGGCCATTTAGATGTGATGCAAATCTGTGTGTGTGTAAGGTGCAGGTGCAAGCTCGTGACAAAGGTGTTCTCCAGGTTCAGTTTCTCCCTGCCAGACACATTGGAAATGTTTTCCTCTGGCATTCGCACCAAGAGTCGCAGATTACTTAACTCAGGAGCTCTGAGAATGGAACGGCAAGAGGTGTTCCGCTTACGTCATAAACAGTGCTCCAGAGCGCTTAGCAACGGGCACAACGAATCGTGTCTGTGGGATAGTGACCATTCCCACCTAGTGCTGGCAATGCACGAGCACTGCCAAAAGGCAAAGGAAGGCGCTTAGCATCCGGCTTGTGCACAAAGCTTTCAGACTGCCAGAGGACCGCAGCTGTGGTAAGCCCGTTTGCTCATTTGGCGTTAGATGTCGCCTGCAAGATCTTCACCCGCATCTGGTTTATGCTGCTACCTGTTGTTAGGCGACAACAAGGACACACGTAGCGTTTTTCCTGCCTCATTTTCCTAGGCCACGCTCTTCTGTGGCTCTTTAGTGCTTGCCAAACTCCTATGTGCGTGCTGCTGCTTCCATCTGACAAGGAGCACAGCCTTCTGACAGCAGCTTTCAACTTGTCTAAGAAAGAGCTTGGCCACTCAGATGTGATGCAAATATGTGGGTGTCTAAGGTGCAGGTGCAAGCTCCTGACAAAGGTGTTCTCCAGGTTCAGTTTCTCCCTGCCAGACACATTGGAAATGTTTTCCTCTATCATTCGTACCAAGAGTCGCAGATTACTTAACTCAGGAGCTCTGAGAATGGAACGGCAAGAGGTGTTCCGCTTACGTCATAAACAGTGCTCCAGAGCGCTTAGCAACGGGCACAACGAAACGTGTGTGCGGGATAGTGACCATTCCCGCCTAGTGCAGGCAATGCACAATCACTGCCAAAAAGCAGAGAAAGGCGCTTAGCATCCGGCTTGTGTGCAAAGCTTTCAGACTGCCAGAGGACCGCAGCTGTGGTAAGCCCATTGCTCATTTGACGTTAGATGTCGCCTGCAAGAACTTCACCCGCATCTAGTTTATGCTGCTACCTGTTGTTAGGCGACAACAAGGACACATGTAGAGATATGCTTTTTCCTGCCTCATTTTCCTAGGCCACGCTCTTCTGTGGCTCTTTAGTGCTTTCCAAACTCCTATGTGCGTGCTGCTGCTTCCATCTGACAAGGAGCACAGCCTTCTGACAGCAGCTTTCAACTTGTCTAAGAAAGAGCTTGGCCATTTAGATGTGATGCAAATCTGTGTGTGTGTAAGGTGCAGGTGCAAGCTCCTGACAAAGGTGTTCTCCAGGTTCAGTTTCTATATGCTGGACACATTGGAAATGTTTTCCTCTGGCATTCGCACCAAGAGTCGCAGATTACTTAACTCAGGAGCTCTGAGAATGGAACGGCAAGAGGTGTTCCGCTTACGTCATAAACAGTGCTCCAGAGCGCTTAGCAACGGGCACAACGAATCGTGTCTGTGGGATAGTGACCATTCCCACCTAGTGCTGGCAATGCACGAGCACTGCCAAAAGGCAAAGGAAGGCGCTTAGCATCCGGCTTGTGCACAAAGCTTTCAGACTGCCAGAGGACTGCAGCTGTGGTAAGCCCGTTTGCTCATTTGGCGTTAGATGTCGCCTGCAAGATCTTCACCCGCATCTGGTTTATGCTGCTACCTGTTGTTAGGCGACAACAAGGACACACGTAGCGTTTTTCCTTCCTCATTTTCCTAGGCCACGCTCTTCTGTGGCTCTTTAGTGCTTGCCAAACTCCTATGTGCGTGCTGCTGCTTCCATCTGACAAGGAGCACAGCCTTCTGACAGCAGCTTTCAACTTGTCTAAGAAAGAGCTTGGCCACTCAGATGTGATGCAAATATGTGGGTGTCTAAGGTGCAGGTGCAAGCTCCTGACAAAGGTGTTCTCCAGGTTCAGTTTCTCCCTGCCAGACACATTGGAAATGTTTTCCTCTATCATTCGTACCAAGAGTCGCAGATTACTTAACTCAGGAGCTCTGAGAATGGAATGGCAAGAGGTGTTCCGCTTACGTCATAAACAGTGCTCCAGAGCGCTTAGCAACGGGCACAACGAAACGTGTCTCTGGGATAGTGACCATCCCCGCCTAGTGCTGGCAATGCACGAGCACTGCCAAAAGGCAAAGGAAGGCGCTTAGCATCCGGCTTGTGCACAAAGCTTTCAGACTGCCAGAGGACCGCAGCTGTGGCAAGTCCGATTGCTCATTTGACGTTAGATGTCGCCTGCAAGAACTTCAGCCGCATCTGGTTTATGCCGCTACCTGTTCTTATGCGACAACAAGGACACATGTAGCAAATGGTTTTTCCTGTTACATTTTGCTAGACCCCGCTCTTCTGTGGCTCTTTAGTGCTTGCCAAACTCCTATGTGCGTGCTGCTGCTTCCATCTGACAAGGAGCACAGCCTTCTGACAGCAGCTTTCAACTTGTCTAAGAAAGAGCTTGGCCATTTAGATGTGATGCAAATCTGTGTGTGTCTAAGGTGCAGGTGCAAGCTCCTGACAAAGGTGTTCTCCAGGTTCAGTTTCTCCCTGCCAGACACATTGGAAATGTTTTCCTCTGGCATTCGCACCAAGAGTCGCAGATTACTTAACTCAGGAGCTCTGAGAATGGAACGGCAAGAGGTGTTCCGCTTACGTCATAAACAGTGCTCCAGAGCGCTTAGCAACGGGCACAACGAAACGTGTCTGTGGGATAGTGACCATTCCCGCCTAGTGCTGGCAATGCACGAGCACTGCCAAAAGGCAAAGGAAGGCGCTTAGCATCCGGCTTGTGCACAAAGCTTTCAGACTGCCAGAGGACCGCAGCTGTGGTAAGCCCATTGCTCATTTGACGTTAGATGTCGCCTGCAAGAACTTCACCCGCATCTGGTTTATGCTGCTACCTGTTGTTAGGCGACAACAAGGACACATGTAGAGATATGCTTTTTCCTGCCTCATTTTCCTAGGCCACGCTCTTCTGTGGCTCTTTAGTGCTTTCCAAACTCCTATGTGCGTGCTGCTGCTTCCATCTGACAAGGAGCACAGCCTTCTGACAGCAGCTTTCAACTTGTCTAAGAAAGAGCTTGGCCATTTAGATGTGATGCAAGTCTGTGTGTGTCTAAGGTGCAGGTGCAAGCTCGTGACAAAGGTGTTCTCCAGGTTCAGTTTCTATATGCCAGACACATTGGAAATGTTTTCCTCTGGCATTCGCACCAAGAGTCGCAGATTACTTAACTCAGGAGCTCTGAGAATGGAACGGCAAGAGGTGTTCCGCTTACGTCATAAACAGTGCTCCAGAGCGCTTAGCAACGGGCACAACGAAACGTGTCTGTGGGATAGTGACCATTCCCGCCTAGTGCTGGCAATGCACGAGCACTGCCAAAAGGCAAAGGAAGGCGCTTAGCATCCGGCTTGTGCACAAAGCTTTCAGACTGCCAGAGGACCGCAGCTGTGGTAAGCCCGCTTGCTCATTTGACGTTAGATGTTGCCTGCAAGATCTTCACCCGCATCTGGTTTATGCTGCTACCTGTTGTTAGGCGACAACAAGGACACACGTAGCGTTTTTCCTGCCTCATTTTCCTAGGCCACGCTCTTCTGTGGCTCTTTAGTGCTTGCCAAACTCCTATGTGCGTGCTGCTGCTTCCATCTGACAAGGAGCACAGCCTTCTGACAGCAGCTTTCAACTTGTCTAAGAAAGAGCTTGGCCACTCAGATGTGATGCAAATATGTGGGTGTCTAAGGTGCAGGTGCAAGCTCCTGACAAAGGTGTTCTCCAGGTTCAGTTTCTCCCTGCCAGACACATTGGAAATGTTTTCCTCTATCATTCGTACCACGAGTCGCAGATTACTTAACTCAGGAGCTCTGAGAATGGAATGGCAAGAGGTGTTCCGCTTACGTCATAAACAGTGCTCCAGAGCGCTTAGCAACGGGCACAACGAAACGTGTCTGTGGGATAGTGACCATTCCCGCCTAGTGCTGGCAATGCACGAGCACTGCCAAAAGGCAAAGGAAGGCGCTTAGCATCCGGCTTGTGCACAAAGCTTTCAGACTGCCAGAGGACCGCAGCTGTGGCAAGTCCGATTGCTCATTTGACGTTAGATGTCGCCTGCAAGAACTTCAGCCGCATCTGGTTTATGCCGCTACCTGTTCTTATGCGACAACAAGGACATATGTAGCAAATGGTTTTTCCTGTTTCATTTTGCTAGACCCCGCTCTTCTGTGGCTCTTTAGTGCTTTCCAAACTCCTATGTGCGTGCTGCTGCTTCCATCTGACAACGAGCACAGCCTTCTGACAGCAGCTTTCAACTTGTCTAAGAAAGAGCTTGGCCATTTAGATGTGATGCAAATCTGTGTGTGTCTAAGGTGCAGGTGCAAGCTCCTGACAAAGGAGTTCTCCAGGTTCAGTTTCTCCCTGCCAGACACATTGGAAATGTTTTCCTCTATCATTCGCACCAAGAGTCGCAGATTACTTAACTCAGGAGCTCTGAGAATGGAACGGCAAGAGGTGTTCCGCTTACGTCATAAACAGTGCTCCAGAGCGCTTAGCAACGGGCACAACGAAACGTGTCTCTGGGATAGTGACCATCCCCGCCTAGTGCTGGCAATGCACGAGCACTGCCAAAAGGCAAAGGAAGGCGCTTAGCATCCGGCTTGTGCACAAAGCTTTCAGACTGCCAGAGGACCGCAGCTGTGGCAAGTCCGATTGCTCATTTGACGTTAGATGTCGCCTGCAAGAACTTCAGCCGCATCTGGTTTATGCCGCTACCTGTTCTTATGCGACAACAAGGACACATGTAGCAAATGGTTTTTCCTGTTTCATTTTGCTAGACCACGCTCTTCTGTGGCTCTTTAGTGCTTGACAAACTCCTATGTGCGTGCTGCTGCTTCCGTCTGACAAGGAGCACAGCCTTCTGACAGCAGCTTTCAACTTGTCTAAGAAAGAGCTTGGCCACTCAGATGTGATGCAAATATGTGGGTGTCTAAGGTGCAGGTGCAAGCTCGTGACAAAGGTGTTCTCCAGGTTCAGTTTCTCCCTGCCAGACACATTGGAAATGTTTTCCTCTATCATTCGCACCAAGAGTCGCAGATTACTTAACTCAGGAGCTCTGAGAATGGAACGGCAAGAGGTGTTCCGCTTACGTCATAAACAGTGCTCCAGAGCGCTTAGCAACGGGCACAACGAAACGTGTCTGTGGGATAGTGACCATTCCCACCTAGTGCTGGCAATGCACGAGCACTGCCAAAAGGCAAAGGAAGGCGCTTAGCATCCGGCTTGTGCGCAAAGCTTTCAGACTGCCAGAGGACCGCAGCTGTGGTAAGCCCGCTTGCTCATTTGACGTTAGATGTCGCCTGCAAGAACTTCACCCGCATCTGGTTTATGCTGCTACCTGTTGTTAGGCGACAACAAGGACACATGTAGAGATATGCTTTTTCCTGCCTCATTTTCCTAGGCCACGCTCTTCTGTGGCTCTTTAGTGCTTTCCAAACTCCTATGTGCGTGCTGCTGCTTCCATCTGACAAGGAGCACAGCCTTCTG
Source organism: Poecile atricapillus (assembly GCF_030490865.1). Taxonomy (NCBI): domain Eukaryota; kingdom Metazoa; phylum Chordata; class Aves; order Passeriformes; family Paridae; genus Poecile; species Poecile atricapillus. The sequence continues at coordinate 512,485 of NW_026709233.1, read as the reverse complement.
ACAGCAGCTTTCAACTTGTCTAAGAAAGAGCTTGGCCATTTAGATGTGATGCAAGTCTGTGTGTGTCTAAGGTGCAGGTGCAAGCTCGTGACAAAGGTGTTCTCCAGGTTCAGTTTCTATATGCCAGACACATTGGAAATGTTTTCCTCTGGCATTCGCACCAAGAGTCGCAGATTACTTAACTCAGGAGCTCTGAGAATGGAACGGCAAGAGGTGTTCCGCTTACGTCATAAACAGTGCTCCAGAGCGCTTAGCAACGGGCACAACGAAACGTGTCTGTGGGATAGTGACCATTCCCGCCTAGTGCTGGCAATGCACGAGCACTGCCAAAAGGCAAAGGAAGGCGCTTAGCATCCGGCTTGTGCACAAAACTTTCAGACTGCCAGAGGACCGCAGCTGTGGTAAGCCCGCTTGCTCATTTGACGTTAGATGTCGCCTGCAAGATCTTCACCCGCATCTGGTTTATGCTGCTACCTGTTGTTAGGAGACAACAAGGGCACATGTAGGAAATGCTTTTTCCTGCCTCATTTTGCTAGACCCCGCTCTTCTGTGTCTCTTTAGTTTTGCCAAACTCCTATGTGCGTGCTGCTGCTTCCATCTGACAAGGAGCACAGCCTTCTGACAGCAGCTTTCAACTTGTCTAAGAAAGAGCTTGGCCATTTAGATGTGATGCAAATCTGTGTGTGTGTAAGGTGCAGGTGCAAGCTCCTGACAAAGGTGTTCTCCAGGTTCAGTTTCTCCCTGCCAGACACATTGGAAATGTTTTCCTCTATCATTCGCACCAAGAGTCGCAGATTACTTAACTCAGGAGCTCTGAGAATGGAACGGCAAGAGGTGTTCCGCTTACGTCATAAACAGTGCTCCAGAGCGCTTAGCAACGGGCACAACGAATCGTGTCTGTGGGATAGTGACCATTCCCACCTAGTGCTGGCAATGCACGAGCACTGCCAAAAGGCAAAGGAAGGCGCTTAGCATTCGGCTTGTGTGCAAAGCTTTCAGACTGCCAGAGGACCGCAGCTGTGGTAAGCCCGCTTGCTCATTTGACGTTAGATGTCGCCTGCAAGATCTTCACCAGCATCTGGTTTATGCTGCTACCTGTTGTTAGGCGACAACAAGGACACATGTAGCGTTTTTCCTGCCTCATTTTCCTAGGCCACGCTCTTCTGTGGCTCTTTAGTGCTTTCCAAACTCCTATGTGCATGCTGCTGCTTCCATCTGACAAGGAGCACAGCCTTCTGACAGCAGCTTTCAACTTGTCTAAGAAAGAGCTTGGCCATTTAGCTGTGATGCAAAGCTGTGTGTGTGTAAGGTGCAGGTGCAAGCTCGTGACAAAGGTGTTCTCCAGGTTCAGTTTCTATATGCCAGACACATTGGAAATATTTTCCTCTGGCATTCGCACCAAGAGTCGCAGATTACTTAACTCAGGAGCTCTGAGAATGGAACGGCAAGAGGTGTTCCGCTTACGTCATAAACAGTGCTCCAGAGCGCCTAGCAACGGGCACAACGAAACGTGTCTGTGGGATAGTGACCATTCCCGCCTAGTGCTGGCAATGCACGAGCACTGCCAAAAGGCAAAGGAAGGCGCTTAGCATCCGGCTTGTGCACAAAGCTTTCAGACTGCCAGAGGACCGCAGCTGTGGTAAGCCCATTGCTCATTTGACGTTAGATGTCACCTGCAAGAACTTCACCCGCATCTGGTTTATGCTGCTACCTGTTGTTAGGCGACAACAAGGACACACGTAGCGTTTTTCCTTCCTCATTTTCCTAGGCCACGCTCTTCTGTGGCTCTTTAGTGCTTTCCAAACTCCTATGTGCGTGCTGCTGCTTTCATCTGACAAGGAGCACAGCCTTCTGACAGCAGCTTTCAACTTGTCTAAGAAAGAGCTTGGCCATTTAGATGTGATGCAAATCTGTGTGTGTGTAAGGTGCAGGTGCAAGCTCGTGACAAAGGTGTTCTCCAGGTTCAGTTTCTCCCTGCCAGACACATTGGAAATGTTTTCCTCTGGCATTCGCACCAAGAGTCGCAGATTACTTAACTCAGGAGCTCTGAGAATGGAACGGCAAGAGGTGTTCCGCTTACGTCATAAACAGTGCTCCAGAGCGCTTAGCAACGGGCACAACGAATCGTGTCTGTGGGATAGTGACCATTCCCACCTAGTGCTGGCAATGCACGAGCACTGCCAAAAGGCAAAGGAAGGCGCTTAGCATCCGGCTTGTGCACAAAGCTTTCAGACTGCCAGAGGACCGCAGCTGTGGTAAGCCCGTTTGCTCATTTGGCGTTAGATGTCGCCTGCAAGATCTTCACCCGCATCTGGTTTATGCTGCTACCTGTTGTTAGGCGACAACAAGGACACACGTAGCGTTTTTCCTGCCTCATTTTCCTAGGCCACGCTCTTCTGTGGCTCTTTAGTGCTTGCCAAACTCCTATGTGCGTGCTGCTGCTTCCATCTGACAAGGAGCACAGCCTTCTGACAGCAGCTTTCAACTTGTCTAAGAAAGAGCTTGGCCACTCAGATGTGATGCAAATATGTGGGTGTCTAAGGTGCAGGTGCAAGCTCCTGACAAAGGTGTTCTCCAGGTTCAGTTTCTCCCTGCCAGACACATTGGAAATGTTTTCCTCTATCATTCGTACCAAGAGTCGCAGATTACTTAACTCAGGAGCTCTGAGAATGGAACGGCAAGAGGTGTTCCGCTTACGTCATAAACAGTGCTCCAGAGCGCTTAGCAACGGGCACAACGAAACGTGTGTGCGGGATAGTGACCATTCCCGCCTAGTGCAGGCAATGCACAATCACTGCCAAAAAGCAGAGAAAGGCGCTTAGCATCCGGCTTGTGTGCAAAGCTTTCAGACTGCCAGAGGACCGCAGCTGTGGTAAGCCCATTGCTCATTTGACGTTAGATGTCGCCTGCAAGAACTTCACCCGCATCTAGTTTATGCTGCTACCTGTTGTTAGGCGACAACAAGGACACATGTAGAGATATGCTTTTTCCTGCCTCATTTTCCTAGGCCACGCTCTTCTGTGGCTCTTTAGTGCTTTCCAAACTCCTATGTGCGTGCTGCTGCTTCCATCTGACAAGGAGCACAGCCTTCTGACAGCAGCTTTCAACTTGTCTAAGAAAGAGCTTGGCCATTTAGATGTGATGCAAATCTGTGTGTGTGTAAGGTGCAGGTGCAAGCTCCTGACAAAGGTGTTCTCCAGGTTCAGTTTCTATATGCTGGACACATTGGAAATGTTTTCCTCTGGCATTCGCACCAAGAGTCGCAGATTACTTAACTCAGGAGCTCTGAGAATGGAACGGCAAGAGGTGTTCCGCTTACGTCATAAACAGTGCTCCAGAGCGCTTAGCAACGGGCACAACGAATCGTGTCTGTGGGATAGTGACCATTCCCACCTAGTGCTGGCAATGCACGAGCACTGCCAAAAGGCAAAGGAAGGCGCTTAGCATCCGGCTTGTGCACAAAGCTTTCAGACTGCCAGAGGACTGCAGCTGTGGTAAGCCCGTTTGCTCATTTGGCGTTAGATGTCGCCTGCAAGATCTTCACCCGCATCTGGTTTATGCTGCTACCTGTTGTTAGGCGACAACAAGGACACACGTAGCGTTTTTCCTTCCTCATTTTCCTAGGCCACGCTCTTCTGTGGCTCTTTAGTGCTTGCCAAACTCCTATGTGCGTGCTGCTGCTTCCATCTGACAAGGAGCACAGCCTTCTGACAGCAGCTTTCAACTTGTCTAAGAAAGAGCTTGGCCACTCAGATGTGATGCAAATATGTGGGTGTCTAAGGTGCAGGTGCAAGCTCCTGACAAAGGTGTTCTCCAGGTTCAGTTTCTCCCTGCCAGACACATTGGAAATGTTTTCCTCTATCATTCGTACCAAGAGTCGCAGATTACTTAACTCAGGAGCTCTGAGAATGGAATGGCAAGAGGTGTTCCGCTTACGTCATAAACAGTGCTCCAGAGCGCTTAGCAACGGGCACAACGAAACGTGTCTCTGGGATAGTGACCATCCCCGCCTAGTGCTGGCAATGCACGAGCACTGCCAAAAGGCAAAGGAAGGCGCTTAGCATCCGGCTTGTGCACAAAGCTTTCAGACTGCCAGAGGACCGCAGCTGTGGCAAGTCCGATTGCTCATTTGACGTTAGATGTCGCCTGCAAGAACTTCAGCCGCATCTGGTTTATGCCGCTACCTGTTCTTATGCGACAACAAGGACACATGTAGCAAATGGTTTTTCCTGTTACATTTTGCTAGACCCCGCTCTTCTGTGGCTCTTTAGTGCTTGCCAAACTCCTATGTGCGTGCTGCTGCTTCCATCTGACAAGGAGCACAGCCTTCTGACAGCAGCTTTCAACTTGTCTAAGAAAGAGCTTGGCCATTTAGATGTGATGCAAATCTGTGTGTGTCTAAGGTGCAGGTGCAAGCTCCTGACAAAGGTGTTCTCCAGGTTCAGTTTCTCCCTGCCAGACACATTGGAAATGTTTTCCTCTGGCATTCGCACCAAGAGTCGCAGATTACTTAACTCAGGAGCTCTGAGAATGGAACGGCAAGAGGTGTTCCGCTTACGTCATAAACAGTGCTCCAGAGCGCTTAGCAACGGGCACAACGAAACGTGTCTGTGGGATAGTGACCATTCCCGCCTAGTGCTGGCAATGCACGAGCACTGCCAAAAGGCAAAGGAAGGCGCTTAGCATCCGGCTTGTGCACAAAGCTTTCAGACTGCCAGAGGACCGCAGCTGTGGTAAGCCCATTGCTCATTTGACGTTAGATGTCGCCTGCAAGAACTTCACCCGCATCTGGTTTATGCTGCTACCTGTTGTTAGGCGACAACAAGGACACATGTAGAGATATGCTTTTTCCTGCCTCATTTTCCTAGGCCACGCTCTTCTGTGGCTCTTTAGTGCTTTCCAAACTCCTATGTGCGTGCTGCTGCTTCCATCTGACAAGGAGCACAGCCTTCTGACAGCAGCTTTCAACTTGTCTAAGAAAGAGCTTGGCCATTTAGATGTGATGCAAGTCTGTGTGTGTCTAAGGTGCAGGTGCAAGCTCGTGACAAAGGTGTTCTCCAGGTTCAGTTTCTATATGCCAGACACATTGGAAATGTTTTCCTCTGGCATTCGCACCAAGAGTCGCAGATTACTTAACTCAGGAGCTCTGAGAATGGAACGGCAAGAGGTGTTCCGCTTACGTCATAAACAGTGCTCCAGAGCGCTTAGCAACGGGCACAACGAAACGTGTCTGTGGGATAGTGACCATTCCCGCCTAGTGCTGGCAATGCACGAGCACTGCCAAAAGGCAAAGGAAGGCGCTTAGCATCCGGCTTGTGCACAAAGCTTTCAGACTGCCAGAGGACCGCAGCTGTGGTAAGCCCGCTTGCTCATTTGACGTTAGATGTTGCCTGCAAGATCTTCACCCGCATCTGGTTTATGCTGCTACCTGTTGTTAGGCGACAACAAGGACACACGTAGCGTTTTTCCTGCCTCATTTTCCTAGGCCACGCTCTTCTGTGGCTCTTTAGTGCTTGCCAAACTCCTATGTGCGTGCTGCTGCTTCCATCTGACAAGGAGCACAGCCTTCTGACAGCAGCTTTCAACTTGTCTAAGAAAGAGCTTGGCCACTCAGATGTGATGCAAATATGTGGGTGTCTAAGGTGCAGGTGCAAGCTCCTGACAAAGGTGTTCTCCAGGTTCAGTTTCTCCCTGCCAGACACATTGGAAATGTTTTCCTCTATCATTCGTACCACGAGTCGCAGATTACTTAACTCAGGAGCTCTGAGAATGGAATGGCAAGAGGTGTTCCGCTTACGTCATAAACAGTGCTCCAGAGCGCTTAGCAACGGGCACAACGAAACGTGTCTGTGGGATAGTGACCATTCCCGCCTAGTGCTGGCAATGCACGAGCACTGCCAAAAGGCAAAGGAAGGCGCTTAGCATCCGGCTTGTGCACAAAGCTTTCAGACTGCCAGAGGACCGCAGCTGTGGCAAGTCCGATTGCTCATTTGACGTTAGATGTCGCCTGCAAGAACTTCAGCCGCATCTGGTTTATGCCGCTACCTGTTCTTATGCGACAACAAGGACATATGTAGCAAATGGTTTTTCCTGTTTCATTTTGCTAGACCCCGCTCTTCTGTGGCTCTTTAGTGCTTTCCAAACTCCTATGTGCGTGCTGCTGCTTCCATCTGACAACGAGCACAGCCTTCTGACAGCAGCTTTCAACTTGTCTAAGAAAGAGCTTGGCCATTTAGATGTGATGCAAATCTGTGTGTGTCTAAGGTGCAGGTGCAAGCTCCTGACAAAGGAGTTCTCCAGGTTCAGTTTCTCCCTGCCAGACACATTGGAAATGTTTTCCTCTATCATTCGCACCAAGAGTCGCAGATTACTTAACTCAGGAGCTCTGAGAATGGAACGGCAAGAGGTGTTCCGCTTACGTCATAAACAGTGCTCCAGAGCGCTTAGCAACGGGCACAACGAAACGTGTCTCTGGGATAGTGACCATTCCCGCCTAGTGCTGGCAATGCACGAGCACTGCCAAAAGGCAAAGGAAGGCGCTTAGCATCCGGCTTGTGCACAAAGCTTTCAGACTGCCAGAGGACCGCAGCTGTGGCAAGTCCGATTGCTCATTTGACGTTAGATGTCGCCTGCAAGAACTTCAGCCGCATCTGGTTTATGCCGCTACCTGTTCTTATGCGACAACAAGGACACATGTAGCAAATGGTTTTTCCTGTTTCATTTTGCTAGACCACGCTCTTCTGTGGCTCTTTAGTGCTTGACAAACTCCTATGTGCGTGCTGCTGCTTCCGTCTGACAAGGAGCACAGCCTTCTGACAGCAGCTTTCAACTTGTCTAAGAAAGAGCTTGGCCACTCAGATGTGATGCAAATATGTGGGTGTCTAAGGTGCAGGTGCAAGCTCGTGACAAAGGTGTTCTCCAGGTTCAGTTTCTCCCTGCCAGACACATTGGAAATGTTTTCCTCTATCATTCGCACCAAGAGTCGCAGATTACTTAACTCAGGAGCTCTGAGAATGGAACGGCAAGAGGTGTTCCGCTTACGTCATAAACAGTGCTCCAGAGCGCTTAGCAACGGGCACAACGAAACGTGTCTGTGGGATAGTGACCATTCCCACCTAGTGCTGGCAATGCACGAGCACTGCCAAAAGGCAAAGGAAGGCGCTTAGCATCCGGCTTGTGCGCAAAGCTTTCAGACTGCCAGAGGACCGCAGCTGTGGTAAGCCCGCTTGCTCATTTGACGTTAGATGTCGCCTGCAAGAACTTCACCCGCATCTGGTTTATGCTGCTACCTGTTGTTAGGCGACAACAAGGACACATGTAGAGATATGCTTTTTCCTGCCTCATTTTCCTAGGCCACGCTCTTCTGTGGCTCTTTAGTGCTTTCCAAACTCCTATGTGCGTGCTGCTGCTTCCATCTGACAAGGAGCACAGCCTTCTGACAGCAGCTTTCAACTTGTCTAAGAAAGAGCTTGGCCATTTAGATGTGATGCAAGTCTGTGTGTGTCTAAGGTGCAGGTGCAAGCTCGTGACAAAGGTGTTCTCCAGGTTCAGTTTCTATATGCCAGACACATTGGAAATGTTTTCCTCTGGCATTCGCACCAAGAGTCGCAGATTACTTAACTCAGGAGCTCTGAGAATGGAACGGCAAGAGGTGTTCCGCTTACGTCATAAACAGTGCTCCAGAGCGCTTAGCAACGGGCACAACGAAACGTGTCTGTGGGATAGTGACCATTCCCGCCTAGTGCTGGCAATGCACGAGCACTGCCAAAAGGCAAAGGAAGGCGCTTAGCATCCGGCTTGTGCACAAAACTTTCAGACTGCCAGAGGACCGCAGCTGTGGTAAGCCCGCTTGCTCATTTGACGTTAGATGTCGCCTGCAAGATCTTCACCCGCATCTGGTTTATGCTGCTACCTGTTGTTAGGAGACAACAAGGGCACATGTAGGAAATGCTTTTTCCTGCCTCATTTTGCTAGACCCCGCTCTTCTGTGTCTCTTTAGTTTTGCCAAACTCCTATGTGCGTGCTGCTGCTTCCATCTGACAAGGAGCACAGCCTTCTGACAGCAGCTTTCAACTTGTCTAAGAAAGAGCTTGGCCATTTAGATGTGATGCAAATCTGTGTGTGTGTAAGGTGCAGGTGCAAGCTCGTGACAAAGGTGTTCTCCAGGTTCAGTTTCTATATGCCAGACACATTGGAAATATTTTCCTCTGGCATTCGCACCAAGAGTCGCAGATTACTTAACTCAGGAGCTCTGAGAATGGAACGGCAAGAGGTGTTCCGCTTACGTCATAAACAGTGCTCCAGAGCGCCTAGCAACGGGCACAACGAAACGTGTCTGTGGGATAGTGACCATTCCCGCCTAGTGCTGGCAATGCACGAGCACTGCCAAAAGGCAAAGGAAGGCGCTTAGCATCCGGCTTGTGCACAAAGCTTTCAGACTGCCAGAGGACCGCAGCTGTGGTAAGCCCATTGCTCATTTGACGTTAGATGTCACCTGCAAGAACTTCACCCGCATCTGGTTTATGCTGCTACCTGTTGTTAGGCGACAACAAGGACACACGTAGCGTTTTTCCTTCCTCATTTTCCTAGGCCACGCTCTTCTGTGGCTCTTTAGTGCTTTCCAAACTCCTATGTGCGTGCTGCTGCTTTCATCTGACAAGGAGCACAGCCTTCTGACAGCAGCTTTCAACTTGTCTAAGAAAGAGCTTGGCCATTTAGATGTGATGCAAATCTGTGTGTGTGTAAGGTGCAGGTGCAAGCTCGTGACAAAGGTGTTCTCCAGGTTCAGTTTCTCCCTGCCAGACACATTGGAAATGTTTTCCTCTGGCATTCGCACCAAGAGTCGCAGATTACTTAACTCAGGAGCTCTGAGAATGGAACGGCAAGAGGTGTTCCGCTTACGTCATAAACAGTGCTCCAGAGCGCTTAGCAACGGGCACAACGAAACGTGTCTGTGGGATAGTGACCATTCCCGCCTAGTGCTGGCAATGCACGAGCACTGCCAAAAGGCAAAGGAAGGCGCTTAGCATCCGGCTTGTGTGCAAAGCTTTCAGACTGCCAGAGGACCGCAGCTGTGGTAAGCCCATTGCTCATTTGACGTTAGATGTCGCCTGCAAGAACTTCACCCGCATCTAGTTTATGCTGCTACCTGTTGTTAGGCGACAACAAGGACACATGTAGAGATATGCTTTTTCCTGCCTCATTTTCCTAGGCCACGCTCTTCTGTGGCTCTTTAGTGCTTTCCAAACTCCTATGTGCGTGCTGCTGCTTCCATCTGACAAGGAGCACAGCCTTCTGACAGCAGCTTTCAACTTGTCTAAGAAAGAGCTTGGCCATTTAGATGTGATGCAAATCTGTGTGTGTCTAAGGTGCAGGTGCAAGCTCGTGACAAAGGTGTTCTCCAGGTTCAGTTTCTATATGCCAGACGCATTGGAAATGTTTTCCTCTGGCATTCGCACCAAGAGTCGCAGATTACTTAACTCAGGAGCTCTGAGAATGGAACGGCAAGAGGTGTTCCGCTTACGTCATAAACAGTGCTCCAGAGCGCTTAGCAACGGGCACAACGAATCGTGTCTGTGGGATAGTGACCATTCCCACCTAGTGCTGGCAATGCACGAGCACTGCCAAAAGGCAAAGGAAGGCGCTTAGCATCCGGCTTGTGCACAAAGCTTTCAGACTGCCAGAGGACCGCAGCTGTGGTAAGCCCGTTTGCTCATTTGGCGTTAGATGTCGCCTGCAAGATCTTCACCCGCATCTGGTTTATGCTGCTACCTGTTGTTAGGCGACAAGAAGGACACACGTAGCGTTTTTCCTTCCTCATTTTCCTTGGCCACGCTCTTCTGTGGCTCTTTAGTGCTTGCCAAACTCCTATGTGCGTGCTGCTGCTTCCATCTGACAAGGAGCACAGCCTTCTGACAGCAGCTTTCAACTTGTCTAAGAAAGAGCTTGGCCATTTAGATGTGATGCAAGTCTGTGTGTGTCTAAGGTGCAGGTGCAAGCTCGTGACAAAGGTGTTCTCCAGGTTCAGTTTCTATATGCCAGACACATTGGAAATGTTTTCCTCTGGCATTCGCACCAAGAGTCGCAGATTACTTAACTCAGGAGCTCTGAGAATGGAACGGCAAGAGGTGTTCCGCTTACGTCATAAACAGTGCTCCAGAGCGCTTAGCAACGGGCACAACGAATCGTGTCTGTGGGATAGTGACCATTCCCGCCTAGTGCTGGCAATGCACGAGCACTGCCAAAAGGCAAAGGAAGGCGCTTAGCATCCGGCTTGTGCACAAAGCTTTCAGACTGCCAGAGGACCGCAGCTGTGGTAAGCCCATTGCTCATTTGACGTTAGATGTCGCCTGCAAGAACTTCACCCGCATCTGGTTTATGCTGCTACCTGTTGTTAGGCGACAACAAGGACACATGTAGAGATATGCTTTTTCCTGCCTCATTTTCCTAGGCCACGCTCTTCTGTGGCTCTTTAGTGCTTTCCAAACTCCTATGTGCGTGCTGCTGCTTCCATCTGACAAGGAGCACAGCCTTCTGACAGCAGCTTTCAACTTGTCTAAGAAAGAGCTTGGCCATTTAGATGTGATGCAAATCTGTGTGTGTCTAAGGTGCAGGTGCAAGCTCGTGACAAAGGTGTTCTCCAGGTTCAGTTTCTATATGCCAGACACATTGGAAATGTTTTCCTCTGGCATTCGCACCAAGAGTCGCAGATTACTTAACTCAGGAGCTCTGAGAATGGAACGGCAAGAGGTGTTCCGCTTACGTCATAAACAGTGCTCCAGAGCGCTTAGCAACGGGCACAACGAAACGTGTGTGCGGGATAATGACCATTCCCGCCTAGTGCAGGCAATGCACAATCACTGCCAAAAAGCAGAGAAAGGCGCTTAGCATTCGGCTTGTGTGCAAAGCTTTCAGACTGCCAGAGGACCGCAGCTGTGGTAAGCCCATTGCTCATTTGACGTTAGATGTCGCCTGCAAGAACTTCACCCGCATCTAGTTTATGCTGCTACCTGTTGTTAGGCGACAACAAGGACACATGTAGAGATATGCTTTTTCCTGCCTCATTTTCCTAGGCCACGCTCTTCTGTGGCTCTTTAGTGCTTTCCAAACTCCTATGTGCATGCTGCTGCTTCCATCTGACAAGGAGCACAGCCTTCTGACAGCAGCTTTCAACTTGTCTAAGAAAGAGCTTGGCCATTTAGATGTGATGCAAGTCTGTGTGTGTCTAAGGTGCAGGTGCAAGCTCGTGACAAAGGTGTTCTCCAGGTTCAGTTTCTATATGCTGGACACATTGGAAATGTTTTCCTCTGGCATTCGCACCAAGAGTCGCAGATTACTTAACTCAGGAGCTCTGAGAATGGAACGGCAAGAGGTGTTCCGCTTACGTCATAAACAGTGCTCCAGAGCGCTTAGCAACGGGCACAACGAAACGTGTCTGTGGGATAGTGACCATTCCCGCCTAGTGCTGGCAATGCACAATCACTGCCAAAAGGCAAAGGAAGGCGCTTAGCATCCGGCTTGTGTGCAAAGCTTTCAGACTGCCAGAGGACCGCAGCTGTGGTAAGCCCATTGCTCATTTGACGTTAGATGTCGCCTGCAAGAACTTCACCCGCATCTAGTTTATGCTGCTACCTGTTGTTAGGCGACAACAAGGACACATGTAGAGATATGCTTTTTCCTGCCTCATTTTCCTAGGCCACGCTCTTCTGTGGCTCTTTAGTGCTTTCCAAACTCCTATGTGCGTGCTGCTGCTTCCATCTGACAAGGAGCACAGCCTTCTGACAGCAGCTTTCAACTTGTCTAAGAAAGAGCTTGGCCATTTAGATGTGATGCAAATCTGTGTGTGTCTAAGGTGCAGGTGCAAGCTCGTGACAAAGGTGTTCTCCAGGTTCAGTTTCTCCCTGCCAGACGCATTGGAAATGTTTTCCTCTGGCATTCGCACCAAGAGTCGCAGATTACTTAACTCAGGAGCTCTGAGAATGGAACGGCAAGAGGTGTTCCGCTTACGTCATAAACAGTGCTCCAGAGCGCTTAGCAACGGGCACAACGAATCGTGTCTGTGGGATAGTGACCATTCCCACCTAGTGCTGGCAATGCACGAGCACTGCCAAAAGGCAAAGGAAGGCGCTTAGCATTCGGCTTGTGTGCAAAGCTTTCAGACTGCCAGAGGACCGCAGCTGTGGTAAGCCCATTGCTCATTTGACGTTAGATGTCGCCTGCAAGAACTTCACCCGCATCTAGTTTATGCTGCTACCTGTTGTTAGGCGACAACAAGGACACATGTAGAGATATGCTTTTTCCTGCCTCATTTTCCTAGGCCACGCTCTTCTGTGGCTCTTTAGTGCTTTCCAAACTCCTATGTGCATGCTGCTGCTTCCATCTGACAAGGAGCACAGCCTTCTGACAGCAGCTTTCAACTTGTCTAAGAAAGAGCTTGGCCATTTAGATGTGATGCAAGTCTGTGTGTGTCTAAGGTGCAGGTGCAAGCTCGTGACAAAGGTGTTCTCCAGGTTCAGTTTCTATATGCCAGACACATTGGAAATGTTTTCCTCTGGCATTCGCACCAAGAGTCGCAGATTACTTAACTCAGGAGCTCTGAGAATGGAACGGCAAGAGGTGTTCCGCTTACGTCATAAACAGTGCTCCAGAGCGCTTAGCAACGGGCACAACGAAACGTGTCTGTGGGATAGTGACCATTCCCGCCTAGTGCTGGCAATGCACGAGCACTGCCAAAAGGCAAAGGAAGGCGCTTAGCATCCGGCTTGTGCACAAAACTTTCAGACTGCCAGAGGACCGCAGCTGTGGTAAGCCCGCTTGCTCATTTGACGTTAGATGTCGCCTGCAAGAACTTCACCCGCATCTGGTTTATGCTGCTACCTGTTGTTAGGCGACAACAAGGACACACGTAGCGTTTTTCCTTCCTCATTTTCCTAGGCCACGCTCTTCTGTGGCTCTTTAGTGCTTTCCAAACTCCTATGTGCGTGCTGCTGCTTCCATCTGACAAGGAGCACAGCCTTCTGACAGCAGCTTTCAACTTGTCTAAGAAAGAGCTTGGCCATTTAGATGTGATGCAAATCTGTGTGTGTGTAAGGCGCAGGTGCAAGCTCGTGACAAAGGTGTTCTCCAGGTTCAGTTTCTCCCTGCCAGACACATTGGAAATATTTTCCTCTATCATTCGCACCAAGAGTCGCAGATTACTTAACTCAGGAGCTCTGAGAATGGAACGGCAAGAGGTGTTCCGCTTACGTCATAAACAGTGCTCCAGAGCGCTTAGCAACGGGCACAACGAAACGTGTGTGCGGGATAATGACCATTCCCGCCTAGTGCAGGCAATGCACAATCACTGCCAAAAAGCAGAGAAAGGCGCTTAGCATTCGGCTTGTGTGCAAAGCTTTCAGACTGCCAGAGGACCGCAGCTGTGGTAAGCCCATTGCTCATTTGACGTTAGATGTCGCCTGCAAGAACTTCACCCGCATCTAGTTTATGCTGCTACCTGTTGTTAGGCGACAACAAGGACACATGTAGAGATATGCTTTTTCCTGCCTCATTTTCCTAGGCCACGCTCTTCTGTGGCTCTTTAGTGCTTTCCAAACTCCTATGTGCATGCTGCTGCTTCCATCTGACAAGGAGCACAGCCTTCTGACAGCAGCTTTCAACTTGTCTAAGAAAGAGCTTGGCCATTTAGATGTGATGCAAGTCTGTGTGTGTCTAAGGTGCAGGTGCAAGCTCGTGACAAAGGTGTTCTCCAGGTTCAGTTTCTATATGCCAGACACATTGGAAATGTTTTCCTCTGGCATTCGCACCAAGAGTCGCAGATTACTTAACTCAGGAGCTCTGAGAATGGAACGGCAAGAGGTGTTCCGCTTACGTCATAAACAGTGCTCCAGAGCGCTTAGCAACGGGCACAACGAAACGTGTCTGTGGGATAGTGACCATTCCCGCCTAGTGCTGGCAATGCACGAGCACTGCCAAAAGGCAAAGGAAGGCGCTTAGCATCCGGCTTGTGCACAAAACTTTCAGACTGCCAGAGGACCGCAGCTGTGGTAAGCCCGCTTGCTCATTTGACGTTAGATGTCGCCTGCAAGATCTTCACCCGCATCTGGTTTATGCTGCTACCTGTTGTTAGGAGACAACAAGGGCACATGTAGCAAATGCTTTTTCCTGCCTCATTTTGCTAGACCCCGCTCTTCTGTGTCTCTTTAGTTCTTGCCAAACTCCTATGTGCGTGCTGCTGCTTCCATCTGACAAGGAGCACAGCCTTCTGACAGCAGCTTTCAACTTGCCGAAGAAAGAGCTTGGCCATTTAGATGTGATGCAAATCTGTGTGTGTGTAAGGTGCAGGTGCAAGCTCGTGACAAAGGTGTTCTCCAGGTTCAGTTTCTCCCTGCCAGACACATTGGAAATGTTTTCCTCTATCATTCGCACCAAGAGTCGCAGATTACTTAACTCAGGAGCTCTGAGAATGGAACGGCAAGAGGTGTTCCGCTTACGTCATAAACAGTGCTCCAGAGCGCTTAGCAACGGGCACAACGAAACGTGTGTGCGGGATAATAACCATTCCCGCCTAGTGCAGGCAATGCACAATCACTGCCAAAAAGCAGAGAAAGGCGCTTAGCATTCGGCTTGTGTGCAAAGCTTTCAGACTGCCAGAGGACCGCAGCTGTGGTAAGCCCATTGCTCATTTGACGTTAGATGTCGCCTGCAAGAACTTCACCCGCATCTAGTTTATGCTGCTACCTGTTGTTAGGCGACAACAAGGACACATGTAGAGATATGCTTTTTCCTGCCTCATTTTCCTAGGCCACGCTCTTCTGTGGCTCTTTAGTGCTTTCCAAACTCCTATGTGCATGCTGCTGCTTCCATCTGACAACGAGCACAGCCTTCTGACAGCAGCTTTCAACTTGTCTAAGAAAGAGCTTGGCCATTTAGATGTGATGCAAGTCTGTGTGTGTCTAAGGTGCAGGTGTAAGCTCGTGACAAAGGTGTTCTCCAGGTTCAGTTTCTATATGCTGGACACATTGGAAATGTTTTCCTCTGGCATTCGCACCAAGAGTCGCAGATTACTTAACTCAGGAGCTCTGAGAATGGAACGGCAAGAGGTGTTCCGCTTACGTCATAAACAGTGCTCCAGAGCGCTTAGCAACGGGCACAACGAAACGTGTCTGTGGGATAGTGACCATTCCCGCCTAGTGCTGGCAATGCACAATCACTGCCAAAAGGCAAAGGAAGGCGCTTAGCATCCGGCTTGTGTGCAAAGCTTTCAGACTGCCAGAGGACCGCAGCTGTGGTAAGCCCATTGCTCATTTGACGTTAGATGTCGCCTGCAAGAACTTCACCCGCATCTAGTTTATGCTGCTACCTGTTGTTAGGCGACAACAAGGACACATGTAGAGATATGCTTTTTCCTGCCTCATTTTCCTAGGCCACGCTCTTCTGTGGCTCTTTAGTGCTTTCCAAACTCCTATGTGCGTGCTGCTGCTTCCATCTGACAAGGAGCACAGCCTTCTGACAGCAGCTTTCAACTTGTCTAAGAAAGAGCTTGGCCATTTAGATGTGATGCAAATCTGTGTGTGTCTAAGGTGCAGGTGCAAGCTCCTGACAAAGGTGTTCTCCAGGTTCAGTTTCTATATGCCAGACGCATTGGAAATGTTTTCCTCTGGCATTCGCACCAAGAGTCGCAGATTACTTAACTCAGGAGCTCTGAGAATGGAACGGCAAGAGGTGTTCCGCTTACGTCATAAACAGTGCTCCAGAGCGCTTAGCAACGGGCACAACGAATCGTGTCTGTGGGATAGTGACCATTCCCACCTAGTGCTGGCAATGCACGAGCACTGCCAAAAGGCAAAGGAAGGCGCTTAGCATCCGGCTTGTGCACAAAGCTTTCAGACTGCCAGAGGACCGCAGCTGTGGTAAGCCCGTTTGCTCATTTGGCGTTAGATGTCGCCTGCAAGATCTTCACCCGCATCTGGTTTATGCTGCTACCTGTTGTTAGGCGACAAGAAGGACACACGTAGCGTTTTTCCTTCCTCATTTTCCTAGGCCACGCTCTTCTGTGGCTTTTTAGTGCTTGCCAAACTCCTATGTGCGTGCTGCTGCTTCCATCTGACAAGGAGCACAGCCTTCTGACAGCAGCTTTCAACTTGTCTAAGAAAGAGCTTGGCCACTCAGATGTGATGCAAATATGTGGGTGTCTAAGGTGCAGGTGCAAGCTCCTGACAAAGGTGTTCTCCAGGTTCAGTTTCTCCCTGCCAGACACATTGGAAATGTTTTCCTCTATCATTCGTACCAAGAGTCGCAGATTACTTAACTCAGGAGCTCTGAGAATGGAACGGCAAGAGATGTTCCGCTTACGTCATAAACTGTGCTCCAGAGCGCTTAGCAACGGGCACAACGAAACGTGTGTGCGGGATAATGACCATTCCCGCCTAGTGCAGGCAATGCACAATCACTGCCAAAAAGCAGAGAAAGGCGCTTAGCATCCGGCTTGTGCGCAAAGCTTTCAGACTGCCAGAGGACTGCAGCTGTGGTAAGCCCATTGCTCATTTGACGTTAGATGTCGCCTGCAAGAACTTCACCCGCATCTGGTTTATGCTGCTACCTGTTGTTAGGCGACAACAAGGACACACGTAGCGTTTTTCCTTCCTCATTTTCCTAGGCCACGCTCTTCTGTGGCTCTTTAGTTCTTTCCAAACTCCTATGTGCGTGCTGCTGCTTCCATCTGACAAGGAGCACAGCCTTCTGACAGCAGCTTTCAACTTGTCTAAGAAAGAGCTTGGCCATTTAGATGTGATGCAAATCTGTGTGTGTGTAAGGTGCAGGTGCAAGCTCGTGACAAAGGTGTTCTCCAGGTTCAGTTTCTCCCTGCCAGACACATTGGAAATGTTTTCCTCTGGCATTCGCACCAAGAGTCGCAGATTACTTAACTCAGGAGCTCTGAGAATGGAACGGCAAGAGGTGTTCCGCTTACGTCATAAACAGTGCTCCAGAGCGCTTAGCAACGGGCACAACGAAACGTGTCTGTGGGATAGTGACCATTCCCACCTAGTGCTGGCAATGCACGAGCACTGCCAAAAGGCAAAGGAAGGCGCTTAGCATCCGGCTTGTGCACAAAGCTTTCAGACTGCCAGAGGACCGCAGCTGTGGTAAGCCCGTTTGCTCATTTGGCGTTAGATGTCGCCTGCAAGATCTTCACCCGCATCTGGTTTATGCTGCTACCTGTTGTTAGGCGACAAGAAGGACACACGTAGCGTTTTTCCTTCCTCATTTTCCTAGGCCACGCTCTTCTGTGGCTCTTTAGTGCTTGCCAAACTCCTATGTGCGTGCTGCTGCTTCCATCTGACAAGGAGCACAGCCTTCTGACAGCAGCTTTCAACTTGTCTAAGAAAGAGCTTGGCCACTCAGATGTGATGCAAATATGTGGGTGTCTAAGGTGCAGGTGCAAGCTCCTGACAAAGGTGTTCTCCAGGTTCAGTTTCTCCCTGCCAGACACATTGGAAATGTTTTCCTCTATCATTCGTACCAAGAGTCGCAGATTACTTAACTCAGGAGCTCTGAGAATGGAACGGCAAGAGATGTTCCGCTTACGTCATAAACTGTGCTCCAGAGCGCTTAGCAACGGGCACAACGAAACGTGTGTGCGGGATAATGACCATTCCCGCCTAGTGCAGGCAATGCACAATCACTGCCAAAAAGCAGAGAAAGGCGCTTAGCATCCGGCTTGTGCGCAAAGCTTTCAGACTGCCAGAGGACTGCAGCTGTGGTAAGCCCATTGCTCATTTGACGTTAGATGTCGCCTGCAAGAACTTCACCCGCATCTGGTTTATGCTGCTACCTGTTGTTAGGCGACAACAAGGACACACGTAGCGTTTTTCCTTCCTCATTTTCCTAGGCCACGCTCTTCTGTGGCTCTTTAGTGCTTTCCAAACTCCTATGTGCGTGCTGCTGCTTCCATCTGACAAGGAGCACAGCCTTCTGACAGCAGCTTTCAACTTGTCTAAGAAAGAGCTTGGCCATTTAGATGTGATGCAAATCTGTGTGTGTGTAAGGTGCAGGTGCAAGCTCGTGACAAAGGTGTTCTCCAGGTTCAGTTTCTCCCTGCCAGACACATTGGAAATGTTTTCCTCTGGCATTCGCACCAAGAGTCGCAGATTACTTAACTCAGGAGCTCTGAGAATGGAACGGCAAGAGGTGTTCCGCTTACGTCATAAACAGTGCTCCAGAGCGCTTAGCAACGGGCACAACGAAACGTGTCTGTGGGATAGTGACCATTCCCGCCTAGTGCTGGCAATGCACGAGCACTGCCAAAAGGCAAAGGAAGGCGCTTAGCATCCGGCTTGTGCACAAAACTTTCAGACTGCCAGAGGACCGCAGCTGTGGTAAGCCCATTGCTCATTTGACGTTAGATGTCGCCTGCAAGAACTTCACCCGCATCTGGTTTATGCTGCTACCTGTTGTTAGGCGACAACAAGGACACATGTAGAGATATGCTTTTTCCTGCCTCATTTTCCTAGGCCACGCTCTTCTGTGGCTCTTTAGTGCTTTCCAAACTCCTATGTGCATGCTGCTGCTTCCATCTGACAAGGAGCACAGCCTTCTGACAGCAGCTTTCAACTTGTCTAAGAAAGAGCTTGGCCATTTAGATGTGATGCAAGTCTGTGTGTGTCTAAGGTGCAGGTGCAAGCTCGTGACAAAGGTGTTCTCCAGGTTCAGTTTCTATATGCCAGACACATTGGAAATGTTTTCCTCTGGCATTCGCACCAAGAGTCGCAGATTACTTAACTCAGGAGCTCTGAGAATGGAACGGCAAGAGGTGTTCCGCTTACGTCATAAACAGTGCTCCAGAGCGCTTAGCAACGGGCACAACGAAACGTGTCTGTGGGATAGTGACCATTCCCGCCTAGTGCTGGCAATGCACGAGCACTGCCAAAAGGCAAAGGAAGGCGCTTAGCATCCCGCTTGTGCACAAAACTTTCAGACTGCCAGAGGACCGCAGCTGTGGTAAGCCCGCTTGCTCATTTGACGTTAGATGTCGCCTGCAAGATCTTCACCCGCATCTGGTTTATGCTGCTACCTGTTGTTAGGAGACAACAAGGGCACATGTAGCAAATGCTTTTTCCTGCCTCATTTTGCTAGACCCCGCTCTTCTGTGTCTCTTTAGTTCTTGCCAAACTCCTATGTGCGTGCTGCTGCTTCCATCTGACAAGGAGCACAGCCTTCTGACAGCAGCTTTCAACTTGTCTAAGAAAGAGCTTGGCCATTTAGATGTGATGCAAATCTGTGTGTGTGTAAGGTGCAGGTGCAAGCTCGTGACAAAGGTGTTCTCCAGGTTCAGTTTCTCCCTGCCAGACACATTGGAAATGTTTTCCTCTATCATTCGCACCAAGAGTCGCAGATTACTTAACTCAGGAGCTCTGAGAATGGAACGGCAAGAGGTGTTCCGCTTACGTCATAAACAGTGCTCCAGAGCGCTTAGCAACGGGCACAACGAAACGTGTGTGCGGGATAATAACCATTCCCGCCTAGTGCAGGCAATGCACAATCACTGCCAAAAAGCAGAGAAAGGCGCTTAGCATTCGGCTTGTGTGCAAAGCTTTCAGACTGCCAGAGGACCGCAGCTGTGGTAAGCCCATTGCTCATTTGACGTTAGATGTCGCCTGCAAGAACTTCACCCGCATCTAGTTTATGCTGCTACCTGTTGTTAGGCGACAACAAGGACACATGTAGAGATATGCTTTTTCCTGCCTCATTTTCCTAGGCCACGCTCTTCTGTGGCTCTTTAGTGCTTTCCAAACTCCTATGTGCATGCTGCTGCTTCCATCTGACAAGGAGCACAGCCTTCTGACAGCAGCTTTCAACTTGTCTAAGAAAGAGCTTGGCCATTTAGATGTGATGCAAGTCTGTGTGTGTCTAAGGTGCAGGTGTAAGCTCGTGACAAAGGTGTTCTCCAGGTTCAGTTTCTATATGCTGGACACATTGGAAATGTTTTCCTCTGGCATTCGCACCAAGAGTCGCAGATTACTTAACTCAGGAGCTCTGAGAATGGAACGGCAAGAGGTGTTCCGCTTACGTCATAAACAGTGCTCCAGAGCGCTTAGCAACGGGCACAACGAAACGTGTCTGTGGGATAGTGACCATTCCCGCCTAGTGCTGGCAATGCACAATCACTGCCAAAAGGCAAAGGAAGGCGCTTAGCATCCGGCTTGTGTGCAAAGCTTTCAGACTGCCAGAGGACCGCAGCTGTGGTAAGCCCATTGCTCATTTGACGTTAGATGTCGCCTGCAAGAACTTCACCCGCATCTAGTTTATGCTGCTACCTGTTGTTAGGCGACAACAAGGACACATGTAGAGATATGCTTTTTCCTGCCTCATTTTCCTAGGCCACGCTCTTCTGTGGCTCTTTAGTGCTTTCCAAACTCCTATGTGCGTGCTGCTGCTTCCATCTGACAAGGAGCACAGCCTTCTGACAGCAGCTTTCAACTTGTCTAAGAAAGAGCTTGGCCATTTAGATGTGATGCAAATCTGTGTGTGTCTAAGGTGCAGGTGCAAGCTCCTGACAAAGGTGTTCTCCAGGTTCAGTTTCTATATGCCAGACGCATTGGAAATGTTTTCCTCTGGCATTCGCACCAAGAGTCGCAGATTACTTAACTCAGGAGCTCTGAGAATGGAACGGCAAGAGGTGTTCCGCTTACGTCATAAACAGTGCTCCAGAGCGCTTAGCAACGGGCACAACGAATCGTGTCTGTGGGATAGTGACCATTCCCACCTAGTGCTGGCAATGCACGAGCACTGCCAAAAGGCAAAGGAAGGCGCTTAGCATCCGGCTTGTGCACAAAGCTTTCAGACTGCCAGAGGACCGCAGCTGTGGTAAGCCCGTTTGCTCATTTGGCGTTAGATGTCGCCTGCAAGATCTTCACCCGCATCTGGTTTATGCTGCTACCTGTTGTTAGGCGACAAGAAGGACACACGTAGCGTTTTTCCTTCCTCATTTTCCTAGGCCACGCTCTTCTGTGGCTTTTTAGTGCTTGCCAAACTCCTATGTGCGTGCTGCTGCTTCCATCTGACAAGGAGCACAGCCTTCTGACAGCAGCTTTCAACTTGTCTAAGAAAGAGCTTGGCCACTCAGATGTGATGCAAATATGTGGGTGTCTAAGGTGCAGGTGCAAGCTCCTGACAAAGGTGTTCTCCAGGTTCAGTTTCTCCCTGCCAGACACATTGGAAATGTTTTCCTCTATCATTCGTACCAAGAGTCGCAGATTACTTAACTCAGGAGCTCTGAGAATGGAACGGCAAGAGATGTTCCGCTTACGTCATAAACTGTGCTCCAGAGCGCTTAGCAACGGGCACAACGAAACGTGTGTGCGGGATAATGACCATTCCCGCCTAGTGCAGGCAATGCACAATCACTGCCAAAAAGCAGAGAAAGGCGCTTAGCATCCGGCTTGTGCGCAAAGCTTTCAGACTGCCAGAGGACTGCAGCTGTGGTAAGCCCATTGCTCATTTGACGTTAGATGTCGCCTGCAAGAACTTCACCCGCATCTGGTTTATGCTGCTACCTGTTGTTAGGCGACAACAAGGACACACGTAGCGTTTTTCCTTCCTCATTTTCCTAGGCCACGCTCTTCTGTGGCTCTTTAGTGCTTTCCAAACTCCTATGTGCGTGCTGCTGCTTCCATCTGACAAGGAGCACAGCCTTCTGACAGCAGCTTTCAACTTGTCTAAGAAAGAGCTTGGCCATTTAGATGTGATGCAAATCTGTGTGTGTGTAAGGTGCAGGTGCAAGCTCGTGACAAAGGTGTTCTCCAGGTTCAGTTTCTCCCTGCCAGACACATTGGAAATGTTTTCCTCTGGCATTCGCACCAAGAGTCGCAGATTACTTAACTCAGGAGCTCTGAGAATGGAACGGCAAGAGGTGTTCCGCTTACGTCATAAACAGTGCTCCAGAGCGCTTAGCAACGGGCACAACGAAACGTGTCTGTGGGATAGTGACCATTCCCACCTAGTGCTGGCAATGCACGAGCACTGCCAAAAGGCAAAGGAAGGCGCTTAGCATCCGGCTTGTGCACAAAGCTTTCAGACTGCCAGAGGACCGCAGCTGTGGTAAGCCCGTTTGCTCATTTGGCGTTAGATGTCGCCTGCAAGATCTTCACCCGCATCTGGTTTATGCTGCTACCTGTTGTTAGGCGACAAGAAGGACACACGTAGCGTTTTTCCTTCCTCATTTTCCTAGGCCACGCTCTTCTGTGGCTTTTTAGTGCTTGCCAAACTCCTATGTGCGTGCTGCTGCTTCCATCTGACAAGGAGCACAGCCTTCTGACAGCAGCTTTCAACTTGTCTAAGAAAGAGCTTGGCCACTCAGATGTGATGCAAATATGTGGGTGTCTAAGGTGCAGGTGCAAGCTCCTGACAAAGGTGTTCTCCAGGTTCAGTTTCTCCCTGCCAGACACATTGGAAATGTTTTCCTCTATCATTCGTACCAAGAGTCGCAGATTACTTAACTCAGGAGCTCTGAGAATGGAACGGCAAGAGATGTTCCGCTTACGTCATAAACTGTGCTCCAGAGCGCTTAGCAACGGGCACAACGAAACGTGTGTGCGGGATAATGACCATTCCCGCCTAGTGCAGGCAATGCACAATCACTGCCAAAAAGCAGAGAAAGGCGCTTAGCATCCGGCTTGTGCGCAAAGCTTTCAGACTGCCAGAGGACTGCAGCTGTGGTAAGCCCATTGCTCATTTGACGTTAGATGTCGCCTGCAAGAACTTCACCCGCATCTGGTTTATGCTGCTACCTGTTGTTAGGCGACAACAAGGACACACGTAGCGTTTTTCCTTCCTCATTTTCCTAGGCCACGCTCTTCTGTGGCTCTTTAGTGCTTTCCAAACTCCTATGTGCGTGCTGCTGCTTCCATCTGACAAGGAGCACAGCCTTCTGACAGCAGCTTTCAACTTGTCTAAGAAAGAGCTTGGCCATTTAGATGTGATGCAAATCTGTGTGTGTGTAAGGTGCAGGTGCAAGCTCGTGACAAAGGTGTTCTCCAGGTTCAGTTTCTCCCTGCCAGACACATTGGAAATGTTTTCCTCTGGCATTCGCACCAAGAGTCGCAGATTACTTAACTCAGGAGCTCTGAGAATGGAACGGCAAGAGGTGTTCCGCTTACGTCATAAACAGTGCTCCAGAGCGCTTAGCAACGGGCACAACGAAACGTGTCTGTGGGATAGTGACCATTCCCACCTAGTGCTGGCAATGCACGAGCACTGCCAAAAGGCAAAGGAAGGCGCTTAGCATCCGGCTTGTGCACAAAGCTTTCAGACTGCCAGAGGACCGCAGCTGTGGTAAGCCCGTTTGCTCATTTGGCGTTAGATGTCGCCTGCAAGATCTTCACCCGCATCTGGTTTATGCTGCTACCTGTTGTTAGGCGACAAGAAGGACACACGTAGCGTTTTTCCTTCCTCATTTTCCTAGGCCACGCTCTTCTGTGGCTCTTTAGTGCTTGCCAAACTCCTATGTGCGTGCTGCTGCTTCCATCTGACAAGGAGCACAGCCTTCTGACAGCAGCTTTCAACTTGTCTAAGAAAGAGCTTGGCCACTCAGATGTGATGCAAATATGTGGGTGTCTAAGGTGCAGGTGCAAGCTCCTGACAAAGGTGTTCTCCAGGTTCAGTTTCTCCCTGCCAGACACATTGGAAATGTTTTCCTCTATCATTCGTACCAAGAGTCGCAGATTACTTAACTCAGGAGCTCTGAGAATGGAACGGCAAGAGATGTTCCGCTTACGTCATAAACTGTGCTCCAGAGCGCTTAGCAACGGGCACAACGAAACGTGTGTGCGGGATAATGACCATTCCCGCCTAGTGCAGGCAATGCACAATCACTGCCAAAAAGCAGAGAAAGGCGCTTAGCATCCGGCTTGTGCGCAAAGCTTTCAGACTGCCAGAGGACTGCAGCTGTGGTAAGCCCATTGCTCATTTGACGTTAGATGTCGCCTGCAAGAACTTCACCCGCATCTGGTTTATGCTGCTACCTGTTGTTAGGCGACAACAAGGACACACGTAGCGTTTTTCCTTCCTCATTTTCCTAGGCCACGCTCTTCTGTGGCTCTTTAGTGCTTTCCAAACTCCTATGTGCGTGCTGCTGCTTCCATCTGACAAGGAGCACAGCCTTCTGACAGCAGCTTTCAACTTGTCTAAGAAAGAGCTTGGCCATTTAGATGTGATGCAAATCTGTGTGTGTGTAAGGTGCAGGTGCAAGCTCGTGACAAAGGTGTTCTCCAGGTTCAGTTTCTCCCTGCCAGACACATTGGAAATGTTTTCCTCTGGCATTCGCACCAAGAGTCGCAGATTACTTAACTCAGGAGCTCTGAGAATGGAACGGCAAGAGGTGTTCCGCTTACGTCATAAACAGTGCTCCAGAGCGCTTAGCAACGGGCACAACGAAACGTGTCTGTGGGATAGTGACCATTCCCACCTAGTGCTGGCAATGCACGAGCACTGCCAAAAGGCAAAGGAAGGCGCTTAGCATCCGGCTTGTGCACAAAGCTTTCAGACTGCCAGAGGACCGCAGCTGTGGTAAGCCCGTTTGCTCATTTGGCGTTAGATGTCGCCTGCAAGATCTTCACCCGCATCTGGTTTATGCTGCTACCTGTTGTTAGGCGACAAGAAGGACACACGTAGCGTTTTTCCTTCCTCATTTTCCTAGGCCACGCTCTTCTGTGGCTCTTTAGTGCTTGCCAAACTCCTATGTGCGTGCTGCTGCTTCCATCTGACAAGGAGCACAGCCTTCTGACAGCAGCTTTCAACTTGTCTAAGAAAGAGCTTGGCCACTCAGATGTGATGCAAATATGTGGGTGTCTAAGGTGCAGGTGCAAGCTCCTGACAAAGGTGTTCTCCAGGTTCAGTTTCTCCCTGCCAGACACATTGGAAATGTTTTCCTCTATCATTCGTACCAAGAGTCGCAGATTACTTAACTCAGGAGCTCTGAGAATGGAACGGCAAGAGATGTTCCGCTTACGTCATAAACTGTGCTCCAGAGCGCTTAGCAACGGGCACAACGAAACGTGTGTGCGGGATAATGACCATTCCCGCCTAGTGCAGGCAATGCACAATCACTGCCAAAAAGCAGAGAAAGGCGCTTAGCATCCGGCTTGTGCGCAAAGCTTTCAGACTGCCAGAGGACTGCAGCTGTGGTAAGCCCATTGCTCATTTGACGTTAGATGTCGCCTGCAAGAACTTCACCCGCATCTGGTTTATGCTGCTACCTGTTGTTAGGCGACAACAAGGACACACGTAGCGTTTTTCCTTCCTCATTTTCCTAGGCCACGCTCTTCTGTGGCTCTTTAGTGCTTTCCAAACTCCTATGTGCGTGCTGCTGCTTCCATCTGACAAGGAGCACAGCCTTCTGACAGCAGCTTTCAACTTGTCTAAGAAAGAGCTTGGCCATTTAGATGTGATGCAAATCTGTGTGTGTGTAAGGTGCAGGTGCAAGCTCGTGACAAAGGTGTTCTCCAGGTTCAGTTTCTCCCTGCCAGACACATTGGAAATGTTTTCCTCTGGCATTCGCACCAAGAGTCGCAGATTACTTAACTCAGGAGCTCTGAGAATGGAACGGCAAGAGGTGTTCCGCTTACGTCATAAACAGTGCTCCAGAGCGCTTAGCAACGGGCACAACGAAACGTGTCTGTGGGATAGTGACCATTCCCGCCTAGTGCTGGCAATGCACGAGCACTGCCAAAAGGCAAAGGAAGGCGCTTAGCATCCGGCTTGTGCACAAAACTTTCAGACTGCCAGAGGACCGCAGCTGTGGTAAGCCCATTGCTCATTTGACGTTAGATGTCGCCTGCAAGAACTTCACCCGCATCTGGTTTATGCTGCTACCTGTTGTTAGGCGACAACAAGGACACATGTAGAGATATGCTTTTTCCTGCCTCATTTTCCTAGGCCACGCTCTTCTGTGGCTCTTTAGTGCTTTCCAAACTCCTATGTGCGTGCTGCTGCTTCCATCTGACAAGGAGCACAGCCTTCTGACAGCAGCTTTCAACTTGTCTAAGAAAGAGCTTGGCCACTCAGATGTGATGCAAATATGTGGGTGTCTAAGGTGCAGGTGCAAGCTCCTGACAAAGGTGTTCTCCAGGTTCAGTTTCTCCCTGCCAGACACATTGGAAATGTTTTCCTCTATCATTCGTACCAAGAGTCGCAGATTACTTAACTCAGGAGCTCTGAGAATGGAACGGCAAGAGATGTTCCGCTTACGTCATAAACTGTGCTCCAGAGCGCTTAGCAACGGGCACAACGAAACGTGTGTGCGGGATAATGACCATTCCCGCCTAGTGCAGGCAATGCACAATCACTGCCAAAAAGCAGAGAAAGGCGCTTAGCATCCGGCTTGTGCGCAAAGCTTTCAGACTGCCAGAGGACTGCAGCTGTGGTAAGCCCATTGCTCATTTGACGTTAGATGTCGCCTGCAAGAACTTCACCCGCATCTGGTTTATGCTGCTACCTGTTGTTAGGCGACAACAAGGACACACGTAGCGTTTTTCCTTCCTCATTTTCCTAGGCCACGCTCTTCTGTGGCTCTTTAGTGCTTTCCAAACTCCTATGTGCGTGCTGCTGCTTCCATCTGACAAGGAGCACAGCCTTCTGACAGCAGCTTTCAACTTGTCTAAGAAAGAGCTTGGCCATTTAGATGTGATGCAAATCTGTGTGTGTGTAAGGTGCAGGTGCAAGCTCGTGACAAAGGTGTTCTCCAGGTTCAGTTTCTCCCTGCCAGACACATTGGAAATGTTTTCCTCTGGCATTCGCACCAAGAGTCGCAGATTACTTAACTCAGGAGCTCTGAGAATGGAACGGCAAGAGGTGTTCCGCTTACGTCATAAACAGTGCTCCAGAGCGCTTAGCAACGGGCACAACGAAACGTGTCTGTGGGATAGTGACCATTCCCGCCTAGTGCTGGCAATGCACGAGCACTGCCAAAAGGCAAAGGAAGGCGCTTAGCATCCGGCTTGTGCACAAAACTTTCAGACTGCCAGAGGACCGCAGCTGTGGTAAGCCCATTGCTCATTTGACGTTAGATGTCGCCTGCAAGAACTTCACCCGCATCTGGTTTATGCTGCTACCTGTTGTTAGGCGACAACAAGGACACATGTAGAGATATGCTTTTTCCTGCCTCATTTTCCTAGGCCACGCTCTTCTGTGGCTCTTTAGTGCTTTCCAAACTCCTATGTGCGTGCTGCTGCTTCCATCTGACAAGGAGCACAGCCTTCTGACAGCAGCTTTCAACTTGTCTAAGAAAGAGCTTGGCCATTTAGATGTGATGCAAATCTGTGTGTGTGTAAGGTGCAGGTGCAAGCTCCTGACAAAGGTGTTCTCCAGGTTCAGTTTCTCCCTGCCAGACACATTGGAAATATTTTCCTCTATCATTCGCACCAAGAGTCGCAGATTACTTAACTCAGGAGCTCTGAGAATGGAACGGCAAGAGGTGTTCCGCTTACGTCATAAACAGTGCTCCAGAGCGCTTAGCAACGGGCACAACGAAACGTGTGTGCGGGATAATGACCATTCCCGCCTAGTGCAGGCAATGCACAATCACTGCCAAAAAGCAGAGAAAGGCGCTTAGCATTCGGCTTGTGTGCAAAGCTTTCAGACTGCCAGAGGACCGCAGCTGTGGTAAGCCCATTGCTCATTTGACGTTAGATGTCGCCTGCAAGAACTTCACCCGCATCTAGTTTATGCTGCTACCTGTTGTTAGGCGACAACAAGGACACATGTAGAGATATGCTTTTTCCTGCCTCATTTTCCTAGGCCACGCTCTTCTGTGGCTCTTTAGTGCTTGCCAAACTCCTATGTGCGTGCTGCTGCTTCCATCTGACAAGGAGCACAGCCTTCTGACAGCAGCTTTCAACTTGTCTAAGAAAGAGCTTGGCCATTTAGATGTGATGCAAGTCTGTGTGTGTCTAAGGTGCAGGTGCAAGCTCGTGACAAAGGTGTTCTCCAGGTTCAGTTTCTATATGCCAGACACATTGGAAATGTTTTCCTCTGGCATTCGCACCAAGAGTCGCAGATTACTTAACTCAGGAGCTCTGAGAATGGAACGGCAAGAGGTGTTCCGCTTACGTCATAAACAGTGCTCCAGAGCGCTTAGCAACGGGCACAACGAAACGTGTCTGTGGGATAGTGACCATTCCCGCCTAGTGCTGGCAATGCACGAGCACTGCCAAAAGGCAAAGGAAGGCGCTTAGCATCCGGCTTGTGCACAAAACTTTCAGACTGCCAGAGGACCGCAGCTGTGGTAAGCCCGCTTGCTCATTTGACGTTAGATGTCGCCTGCAAGATCTTCACCCGCATCTGGTTTATGCTGCTACCTGTTGTTAGGAGACAACAAGGGCACATGTAGCAAATGCTTTTTCCTGCCTCATTTTGCTAGACCCCGCTTTTCTGTGTCTCTTTAGTTTTGCCAAACTCCTATGTGCATGCTGCTGCTTCCATCTGACAAGGAGCACAGCCTTCTGACAGCAGCTTTCAACTTGTCTAAGAAAGAGCTTGGCCATTTAGATGTGATGCAAGTCTGTGTGTGTCTAAGGTGCAGGTGCAAGCTCGTGACAAAGGTGTTCTCCAGGTTCAGTTTCTCCCTGCCAGACACATTGGAAATGTTTTCCTCTGGCATTCGCACCAAGAGTCGCAGATTACTTAACTCAGGAGCTCTGAGAATGGAACGGCAAGAGGTGTTCCGCTTACGTCATAAACAGTGCTCCAGAGCGCTTAGCAACGGGCACAACGAATCGTGTCTGTGGGATAGTGACCATTCCCACCTAGTGCTGGCAATGCACGAGCACTGCCAAAAGGCAAAGGAAGGCGCTTAGCATCCGGCTTGTGCACAAAGCTTTCAGACTGCCAGAGGACCGCAGCTGTGGTAAGCCCATTGCTCATTTGACGTTAGATGTCGCCTGCAAGAACTTCACCCGCATCTGGTTTATGCTGCTACCTGTTGTTAGGCGACAACAAGGACACATGTAGAGATATGCTTTTTCCTGCCTCATTTTCCTAGGCCACGCTCTTCTGTGGCTCTTTAGTGCTTTCCAAACTCCTATGTGTGTGCTGCTGCTTCCATCTGACAAGGAGCACAGCTTTCTGACAGCAGCTTTCAACTTGTCTAAGAAAGAGCTTGGCCATTTAGATGTGATGCAAATCTGTGTGTGTGTAAGGTGCAGGTGCAAGCTCGTGACAAAGGTGTTCTCCAGGTTCAGTTTCTATATGCCAGACACATTGGAAATATTTTCCTCTATCATTCGTACCAAGAGTCGCAGATTACTTAACTCAGGAGCTCTGAGAATGGAACGGCAAGAGGTGTTCCGCTTACGTCATAAACAGTGCTCCAGAGCGCTTAGCAACGGGCACAACGAAACGTGTCTGTGGGATAGTGACCATTCCCGCCTAGTGCTGGCAATGCACGAGCACTGCCAAAAGGCAAAGGAAGGCGCTTAGCATCCGGCTTGTGCACAAAACTTTCAGACTGCCAGAGGACCGCAGCTGTGGTAAGCCCGCTTGCTCATTTGACGTTAGATGTCGCCTGCAAGATCTTCACCCGCATCTGGTTTATGCTGCTACCTGTTGTTAGGAGACAACAAGGGCACATGTAGCAAATGCTTTTTCCTGCCTCATTTTGCTAGACCCCGCTCTTCTGTGTCTCTTTAGTTCTTGCCAAACTCCTATGTGCGTGCTGCTGCTTCCATCTGACAAGGAGCACAGCCTTCTGACAGCAGCTTTCAACTTGTCTAAGAAAGAGCTTGGCCATTTAGATGTGATGCAAATCTGTGTGTGTGTAAGGTGCAGGTGCAAGCTCGTGACAAAGGTGTTCTCCAGGTTCAGTTTCTCCCTGCCAGACACATTGGAAATGTTTTCCTCTATCATTCGCACCAAGAGTCGCAGATTACTTAACTCAGGAGCTCTGAGAATGGAACGGCAAGAGGTGTTCCGCTTACGTCATAAACAGTGCTCCAGAGCGCTTAGCAACGGGCACAACGAAACGTGTGTGCGGGATAATGACCATTCCCGCCTAGTGCAGGCAATGCACAATCACTGCCAAAAAGCAGAGAAAGGCGCTTAGCATTCGGCTTGTGTGCAAAGCTTTCAGACTGCCAGAGGACCGCAGCTGTGGTAAGCCCGCTTGCTCATTTGACGTTAGATGTCGCCTGCAAGAACTTCACCCGCATCTAGTTTATGCTGCTACCTGTTGTTAGGCGACAACAAGGACACATGTAGAGATATGCTTTTTCCTGCCTCATTTTCCTAGGCCACGCTCTTCTGTGGCTCTTTAGTGCTTTCCAAACTCCTATGTGCATGCTGCTGCTTCCATCTGACAAGGAGCACAGCCTTCTGACAGCAGCTTTCAACTTGTCTAAGAAAGAGCTTGGCCATTTAGATGTGATGCAAGTCTGTGTGTGTCTAAGGTGCAGGTGCAAGCTCGTGACAAAGGTGTTCTCCAGGTTCAGTTTCTATATGCCAGACACATTGGAAATGTTTTCCTCTGGCATTCGCACCAAGAGTCGCAGATTACTTAACTCAGGAGCTCTGAGAATGGAACGGCAAGAGGTGTTCCGCTTACGTCATAAACAGTGCTCCAGAGCGCTTAGCAACGGGCACAACGAAACGTGTCTGTGGGATAGTGACCATTCCCGCCTAGTGCTGGCAATGCACAATCACTGCCAAAAGGCAAAGGAAGGCGCTTAGCATCCGGCTTGTGTGCAAAGCTTTCAGACTGCCAGAGGACCGCAGCTGTGGTAAGCCCATTGCTCATTTGACGTTAGATGTCGCCTGCAAGAACTTCACCCGCATCTAGTTTATGCTGCTACCTGTTGTTAGGCGACAACAAGGACACATGTAGAGATATGCTTTTTCCTGCCTCATTTTCCTAGGCCACGCTCTTCTGTGGCTCTTTAGTGCTTTCCAAACTCCTATGTGCGTGCTGCTGCTTCCATCTGACAAGGAGCACAGCCTTCTGACAGCAGCTTTCAACTTGTCTAAGAAAGAGCTTGGCCATTTAGATGTGATGCAAGTCTGTGTGTGTCTAAGGTGCAGGTGCAAGCTCGTGACAAAGGTGTTCTCCAGGTTCAGTTTCTATATGCCAGACACATTGGAAATGTTTTCCTCTGGCATTCGCACCAAGAGTCGCAGATTACTTAACTCAGGAGCTCTGAGAATGGAACGGCAAGAGGTGTTCCGCTTACGTCATAAACAGTGCTCCAGAGCGCTTAGCAACGGGCACAACGAAACGTGTCTGTGGGATAGTGACCATTCCCGCCTAGTGCTGGCAATGCACGAGCACTGCCAAAAGGCAAAGGAAGGCGCTTAGCATCCGGCTTGTGCACAAAACTTTCAGACTGCCAGAGGACCGCAGCTGTGGTAAGCCCATTGCTCATTTGACGTTAGATGTCGCCTGCAAGAACTTCACCCGCATCTGGTTTATGCTGCTACCTGTTGTTAGGCGACAACAAGGACACATGTAGAGATATGCTTTTTCCTGCCTCATTTTCCTAGGCCACGCTCTTCTGTGGCTCTTTAGTGCTTTCCAAACTCCTATGTGCGTGCTGCTGCTTCCATCTGACAAGGAGCACAGCCTTCTGACAGCAGCTTTCAACTTGTCTAAGAAAGAGCTTGGCCATTTAGATGTGATGCAAATCTGTGTGTGTGTAAGGTGCAGGTGCAAGCTCCTGACAAAGGTGTTCTCCAGGTTCAGTTTCTCCCTGCCAGACACATTGGAAATATTTTCCTCTATCATTCGCACCAAGAGTCGCAGATTACTTAACTCAGGAGCTCTGAGAATGGAACGGCAAGAGGTGTTCCGCTTACGTCATAAACAGTGCTCCAGAGCGCTTAGCAACGGGCACAACGAAACGTGTGTGCGGGATAATGACCATTCCCGCCTAGTGCAGGCAATGCACAATCACTGCCAAAAAGCAGAGAAAGGCGCTTAGCATTCGGCTTGTGTGCAAAGCTTTCAGACTGCCAGAGGACCGCAGCTGTGGTAAGCCCATTGCTCATTTGACGTTAGATGTCGCCTGCAAGAACTTCACCCGCATCTAGTTTATGCTGCTACCTGTTGTTAGGCGACAACAAGGACACATGTAGAGATATGCTTTTTCCTGCCTCATTTTCCTAGGCCACGCTCTTCTGTGGCTCTTTAGTGCTTGCCAAACTCCTATGTGCGTGCTGCTGCTTCCATCTGACAAGGAGCACAGCCTTCTGACAGCAGCTTTCAACTTGTCTAAGAAAGAGCTTGGCCATTTAGATGTGATGCAAGTCTGTGTGTGTCTAAGGTGCAGGTGCAAGCTCGTGACAAAGGTGTTCTCCAGGTTCAGTTTCTATATGCCAGACACATTGGAAATGTTTTCCTCTGGCATTCGCACCAAGAGTCGCAGATTACTTAACTCAGGAGCTCTGAGAATGGAACGGCAAGAGGTGTTCCGCTTACGTCATAAACAGTGCTCCAGAGCGCTTAGCAACGGGCACAACGAAACGTGTCTGTGGGATAGTGACCATTCCCGCCTAGTGCTGGCAATGCACGAGCACTGCCAAAAGGCAAAGGAAGGCGCTTAGCATCCGGCTTGTGCACAAAACTTTCAGACTGCCAGAGGACCGCAGCTGTGGTAAGCCCGCTTGCTCATTTGACGTTAGATGTCGCCTGCAAGATCTTCACCCGCATCTGGTTTATGCTGCTACCTGTTGTTAGGAGACAACAAGGGCACATGTAGCAAATGCTTTTTCCTGCCTCATTTTGCTAGACCCCGCTTTTCTGTGTCTCTTTAGTTTTGCCAAACTCCTATGTGCATGCTGCTGCTTCCATCTGACAAGGAGCACAGCCTTCTGACAGCAGCTTTCAACTTGTCTAAGAAAGAGCTTGGCCATTTAGATGTGATGCAAGTCTGTGTGTGTCTAAGGTGCAGGTGCAAGCTCGTGACAAAGGTGTTCTCCAGGTTCAGTTTCTATATGCCAGACACATTGGAAATGTTTTCCTCTGGCATTCGCACCAAGAGTCGCAGATTACTTAACTCAGGAGCTCTGAGAATGGAACGGCAAGAGGTGTTCCGCTTACGTCATAAACAGTGCTCCAGAGCGCTTAGCAACGGGCACAACGAAACGTGTCTGTGGGATAATGACCATTCCCGCCTAGTGCTGGCAATGCACGAGCACTGCCAAAAGGCAAAGGAAGGCGCTTAGCATCCGGCTTGTGCACAAAGCTTTCAGACTGCCAGAGGACCGCAGCTGTGGTAAGCCCATTGCTCATTTGACGTTAGATGTCGCCTGCAAGAACTTCACCCGCATCTGGTTTATGCTGCTACCTGTTGTTAGGCGACAACAAGGACACATGTAGAGATATGCTTTTTCCTGCCTCATTTTCCTAGGCCACGCTCTTCTGTGGCTCTTTAGTGCTTTCCAAACTCCTATGTGCGTGCTGCTGCTTCCATCTGACAAGGAGCACAGCCTTCTGACAGCAGCTTTCAACTTGTCTAAGAAAGAGCTTGGCCATTTAGATGTGATGCAAATCTGTGTGTGTGTAAGGTGCAGGTGCAAGCTCGTGACAAAGGTGTTCTCCAGGTTCAGTTTCTCCCTGCCAGACACATTGGAAATGTTTTCCTCTGGCATTCGCACCAAGAGTCGCAGATTACTTAACTCAGGAGCTCTGAGAATGGAACGGCAAGAGGTGTTCCGCTTACGTCATAAACAGTGCTCCAGAGCGCTTAGCAACGGGCACAACGAATCGTGTCTGTGGGATAGTGACCATTCCCACCTAGTGCTGGCAATGCACGAGCACTGCCAAAAGGCAAAGGAAGGCGCTTAGCATCCGGCTTGTGCACAAAGCTTTCAGACTGCCAGAGGACCGCAGCTGTGGTAAGCCCATTGCTCATTTGACGTTAGATGTCGCCTGCAAGAACTTCACCCGCATCTGGTTTATGCTGCTACCTGTTGTTAGGCGACAACAAGGACACATGTAGAGATATGCTTTTTCCTGCCTCATTTTCCTAGGCCACGCTCTTCTGTGGCTCTTTAGTGCTTTCCAAACTCCTATGTGTGTGCTGCTGCTTCCATCTGACAAGGAGCACAGCTTTCTGACAGCAGCTTTCAACTTGTCTAAGAAAGAGCTTGGCCATTTAGATGTGATGCAAATCTGTGTGTGTGTAAGGTGCAGGTGCAAGCTCGTGACAAAGGTGTTCTCCAGGTTCAGTTTCTCCCTGCCAGACACATTGGAAATATTTTCCTCTATCATTCGTACCAAGAGTCGCAGATTACTTAACTCAGGAGCTCTGAGAATGGAACGGCAAGAGGTGTTCCGCTTACGTCATAAACAGTGCTCCAGAGCGCTTAGCAACGGGCACAACGAAACGTGTCTGTGGGATAGTGACCATTCCCGCCTAGTGCTGGCAATGCACGAGCACTGCCAAAAGGCAAAGGAAGGCGCTTAGCATCCGGCTTGTGCACAAAACTTTCAGACTGCCAGAGGACCGCAGCTGTGGTAAGCCCGCTTGCTCATTTGACGTTAGATGTCGCCTGCAAGATCTTCACCCGCATCTGGTTTATGCTGCTACCTGTTGTTAGGAGACAACAAGGGCACATGTAGCAAATGCTTTTTCCTGCCTCATTTTGCTAGACCCCGCTCTTCTGTGTCTCTTTAGTTCTTGCCAAACTCCTATGTGCGTGCTGCTGCTTCCATCTGACAAGGAGCACAGCCTTCTGACAGCAGCTTTCAACTTGTCTAAGAAAGAGCTTGGCCATTTAGATGTGATGCAAATCTGTGTGTGTGTAAGGTGCAGGTGCAAGCTCGTGACAAAGGTGTTCTCCAGGTTCAGTTTCTCCCTGCCAGACACATTGGAAATGTTTTCCTCTATCATTCGCACCAAGAGTCGCAGATTACTTAACTCAGGAGCTCTGAGAATGGAACGGCAAGAGGTGTTCCGCTTACGTCATAAACAGTGCTCCAGAGCGCTTAGCAACGGGCACAACGAAACGTGTGTGCGGGATAATGACCATTCCCGCCTAGTGCAGGCAATGCACAATCACTGCCAAAAAGCAGAGAAAGGCGCTTAGCATTCGGCTTGTGTGCAAAGCTTTCAGACTGCCAGAGGACCGCAGCTGTGGTAAGCCCGCTTGCTCATTTGACGTTAGATGTCGCCTGCAAGAACTTCACCCGCATCTAGTTTATGCTGCTACCTGTTGTTAGGCGACAACAAGGACACATGTAGAGATATGCTTTTTCCTGCCTCATTTTCCTAGGCCACGCTCTTCTGTGGCTCTTTAGTGCTTTCCAAACTCCTATGTGCATGCTGCTGCTTCCATCTGACAAGGAGCACAGCCTTCTGACAGCAGCTTTCAACTTGTCTAAGAAAGAGCTTGGCCATTTAGATGTGATGCAAGTCTGTGTGTGTCTAAGGTGCAGGTGCAAGCTCGTGACAAAGGTGTTCTCCAGGTTCAGTTTCTATATGCTGGACACATTGGAAATGTTTTCCTCTGGCATTCGCACCAAGAGTCGCAGATTACTTAACTCAGGAGCTCTGAGAATGGAACGGCAAGAGGTGTTCCGCTTACGTCATAAACAGTGCTCCAGAGCGCTTAGCAACGGGCACAACGAAACGTGTCTGTGGG
Source organism: Poecile atricapillus (assembly GCF_030490865.1). Lineage (NCBI taxonomy): Eukaryota > Metazoa > Chordata > Aves > Passeriformes > Paridae > Poecile > Poecile atricapillus. Next base: position 476,863 of record NW_026709233.1, on the reverse strand, counting down.
ATAGTGACCATTCCCGCCTAGTGCTGGCAATGCACAATCACTGCCAAAAGGCAAAGGAAGGCGCTTAGCATCCGGCTTGTGTGCAAAGCTTTCAGACTGCCAGAGGACCGCAGCTGTGGTAAGCCCATTGCTCATTTGACGTTAGATGTCGCCTGCAAGAACTTCACCCGCATCTAGTTTATGCTGCTACCTGTTGTTAGGCGACAACAAGGACACATGTAGAGATATGCTTTTTCCTGCCTCATTTTCCTAGGCCACGCTCTTCTGTGGCTCTTTAGTGCTTTCCAAACTCCTATGTGCGTGCTGCTGCTTCCATCTGACAAGGAGCACAGCCTTCTGACAGCAGCTTTCAACTTGTCTAAGAAAGAGCTTGGCCATTTAGATGTGATGCAAATCTGTGTGTGTGTAAGGTGCAGGTGCAAGCTCGTGACAAAGGTGTTCTCCAGGTTCAGTTTCTATATGCCAGACACATTGGAAATGTTTTCCTCTGGCATTCGCACCAAGAGTCGCAGATTACTTAACTCAGGAGCTCTGAGAATGGAACGGCAAGAGGTGTTCCGCTTACGTCATAAACAGTGCTCCAGAGCGCTTAGCAACGGGCACAACGAAACGTGTCTGTGGGATAGTGACCATTCCCACCTAGTGCTGGCAATGCACGAGCACTGCCAAAAGGCAAAGGAAGGCGCTTAGCATCCGGCTTGTGCACAAAGCTTTCAGACTGCCAGAGGACCGCAGCTGTGGTAAGCCCGTTTGCTCATTTGGCGTTAGATGTCGCCTGCAAGATCTTCACCCGCATCTGGTTTATGCTGCTACCTGTTGTTAGGCGACAAGAAGGACACACGTAGCGTTTTTCCTTCCTCATTTTCCTAGGCCACGCTCTTCTGTGGCTCTTTAGTGCTTGCCAAACTCCTATGTGCGTGCTGCTGCTTCCATCTGACAAGGAGCACAGCCTTCTGACAGCAGCTTTCAACTTGTCTAAGAAAGAGCTTGGCCACTCAGATGTGATGCAAATATGTGGGTGTCTAAGGTGCAGGTGCAAGCTCCTGACAAAGGTGTTCTCCAGGTTCAGTTTCTCCCTGCCAGACACATTGGAAATGTTTTCCTCTATCATTCGTACCAAGAGTCGCAGATTACTTAACTCAGGAGCTCTGAGAATGGAACGGCAAGAGATGTTCCGCTTACGTCATAAACTGTGCTCCAGAGCGCTTAGCAACGGGCACAACGAAACGTGTGTGCGGGATAATGACCATTCCCGCCTAGTGCAGGCAATGCACAATCACTGCCAAAAAGCAGAGAAAGGCGCTTAGCATCCGGCTTGTGCGCAAAGCTTTCAGACTGCCAGAGGACTGCAGCTGTGGTAAGCCCATTGCTCATTTGACGTTAGATGTCGCCTGCAAGAACTTCACCCGCATCTGGTTTATGCTGCTACCTGTTGTTAGGCGACAACAAGGACACACGTAGCGTTTTTCCTTCCTCATTTTCCTAGGCCACGCTCTTCTGTGGCTCTTTAGTGCTTTCCAAACTCCTATGTGCGTGCTGCTGCTTCCATCTGACAAGGAGCACAGCCTTCTGACAGCAGCTTTCAACTTGTCTAAGAAAGAGCTTGGCCATTTAGATGTGATGCAAATCTGTGTGTGTGTAAGGTGCAGGTGCAAGCTCGTGACAAAGGTGTTCTCCAGGTTCAGTTTCTCCCTGCCAGACACATTGGAAATGTTTTCCTCTGGCATTCGCACCAAGAGTCGCAGATTACTTAACTCAGGAGCTCTGAGAATGGAACGGCAAGAGGTGTTCCGCTTACGTCATAAACAGTGCTCCAGAGCGCTTAGCAACGGGCACAACGAATCGTGTCTGTGGGATAGTGACCATTCCCACCTAGTGCTGGCAATGCACGAGCACTGCCAAAAGGCAAAGGAAGGCGCTTAGCATCCGGCTTGTGCACAAAGCTTTCAGACTGCCAGAGGACCGCAGCTGTGGTAAGCCCATTGCTCATTTGACGTTAGATGTCGCCTGCAAGAACTTCACCCGCATCTGGTTTATGCTGCTACCTGTTGTTAGGCGACAACAAGGACACATGTAGAGATATGCTTTTTCCTGCCTCATTTTCCTAGGCCACGCTCTTCTGTGGCTCTTTAGTGCTTTCCAAACTCCTATGTGCGTGCTGCTGCTTCCATCTGACAAGGAGCACAGCCTTCTGACAGCAGCTTTCAACTTGTCTAAGAAAGAGCTTGGCCATTTAGATGTGATGCAAATCTGTGTGTGTGTAAGGTGCAGGTGCAAGCTCGTGACAAAGGTGTTCTCCAGGTTCAGTTTCTCCCTGCCAGACACATTGGAAATGTTTTCCTCTGGCATTCGCACCAAGAGTCGCAGATTACTTAACTCAGGAGCTCTGAGAATGGAACGGCAAGAGGTGTTCCGCTTACGTCATAAACAGTGCTCCAGAGCGCTTAGCAACGGGCACAACGAAACGTGTCTGTGGGATAGTGACCATTCCCACCTAGTGCTGGCAATGCACGAGCACTGCCAAAAGGCAAAGGAAGGCGCTTAGCATCCGGCTTGTGCACAAAGCTTTCAGACTGCCAGAGGACCGCAGCTGTGGTAAGCCCGTTTGCTCATTTGGCGTTAGATGTCGCCTGCAAGATCTTCACCCGCATCTGGTTTATGCTGCTACCTGTTGTTAGGCGACAACAAGGACACACGTAGCGTTTTTCCTTCCTCATTTTCCTAGGCCACGCTCTTCTGTGGCTCTTTAGTGCTTGCCAAACTCCTATGTGCGTGCTGCTGCTTCCATCTGACAAGGAGCACAGCCTTCTGACAGCAGCTTTCAACTTGTCTAAGAAAGAGCTTGGCCACTCAGATGTGATGCAAATATGTGGGTGTCTAAGGTGCAGGTGCAAGCTCCTGACAAAGGTGTTCTCCAGGTTCAGTTTCTCCCTGCCAGACACATTGGAAATGTTTTCCTCTATCATTCGTACCAAGAGTCGCAGATTACTTAACTCAGGAGCTCTGAGAATGGAACGGCAAGAGATGTTCCGCTTACGTCATAAACTGTACTCCAGAGCGCTTAGCAACGGGCACAACGAAACGTGTGTGCGGGATAATGACCATTCCCGCCTAGTGCAGGCAATGCACAATCACTGCCAAAAAGCAGAGAAAGGCGCTTAGCATCCGGCTTGTGCGCAAAGCTTTCAGACTGCCAGAGGACTGCAGCTGTGGTAAGCCCATTGCACATTTGACGTTAGATGTCGCCTGCAAGAACTTCACCCGCATCTGGTTTATGCTGCTACCTGTTGTTAGGCGACAACAAGGACACACGTAGCGTTTTTCCTTCCTCATTTTCCTAGGCCACGCTCTTCTGTGGCTCTTTAGTGCTTTCCAAACTCCTATGTGCGTGCTGCTGCTTCCATCTGACAAGGAGCACAGCCTTCTGACAGCAGCTTTCAACTTGTCTAAGAAAGAGCTTGGCCATTTAGATGTGATGCAAATCTGTGTGTGTGTAAGGTGCAGGTGCAAGCTCGTGACAAAGGTGTTCTCCAGGTTCAGTTTCTCCCTGCCAGACACATTGGAAATGTTTTCCTCTGGCATTCGCACCAAGAGTCGCAGATTACTTAACTCAGGAGCTCTGAGAATGGAACGGCAAGAGGTGTTCCGCTTACGTCATAAACAGTGCTCCAGAGCGCTTAGCAACGGGCACAACGAATCGTGTCTGTGGGATAGTGACCATTCCCACCTAGTGCTGGCAATGCACGAGCACTGCCAAAAGGCAAAGGAAGGCGCTTAGCATCCGGCTTGTGCACAAAGCTTTCAGACTGCCAGAGGACCGCAGCTGTGGTAAGCCCATTGCTCATTTGACGTTAGATGTCGCCTGCAAGAACTTCACCCGCATCTGGTTTATGCTGCTACCTGTTGTTAGGCGACAACAAGGACACATGTAGAGATATGCTTTTTCCTGCCTCATTTTCCTAGGCCACGCTCTTCTGTGGCTCTTTAGTGCTTTCCAAACTCCTATGTGCATGCTGCTGCTTCCATCTGACAAGGAGCACAGCCTTCTGACAGCAGCTTTCAACTTGTCTAAGAAAGAGCTTGGCCATTTAGATGTGATGCAAGTCTGTGTGTGTCTAAGGTGCAGGTGCAAGCTCGTGACAAAGGTGTTCTCCAGGTTCAGTTTCTATATGCCAGACACATTGGAAATGTTTTCCTCTGGCATTCGCACCAAGAGTCGCAGATTACTTAACTCAGGAGCTCTGAGAATGGAACGGCAAGAGGTGTTCCGCTTACGTCATAAACAGTGCTCCAGAGCGCTTAGCAACGGGCACAACGAAACGTGTCTGTGGGATAGTGACCATTCCCGCCTAGTGCTGGCAATGCACGAGCACTGCCAAAAGGCAAAGGAAGGCGCTTAGCATCCGGCTTGTGCACAAAACTTTCAGACTGCCAGAGGACCGCAGCTGTGGTAAGCCCGCTTGCTCATTTGACGTTAGATGTCGCCTGCAAGATCTTCACCCGCATCTGGTTTATGCTGCTACCTGTTGTTAGGAGACAACAAGGGCACATGTAGCAAATGCTTTTTCCTGCCTCATTTTGCTAGACCCCGCTCTTCTGTGTCTCTTTAGTTCTTGCCAAACTCCTATGTGCGTGCTGCTGCTTCCATCTGACAAGGAGCACAGCCTTCTGACAGCAGCTTTCAACTTGTCTAAGAAAGAGCTTGGCCATTTAGATGTGATGCAAATCTGTGTGTGTGTAAGGTGCAGGTGCAAGCTCGTGACAAAGGTGTTCTCCAGGTTCAGTTTCTCCCTGCCAGACACATTGGAAATGTTTTCCTCTATCATTCGCACCAAGAGTCGCAGATTACTTAACTCAGGAGCTTTGAGAATGGAACGGCAAGAGGTGTTCCGCTTACGTCATAAACAGTGCTCCAGAGCGCTTAGCAACGGGCACAACGAAACGTGTGTGCGGGATAATGACCATTCCCGCCTAGTGCAGGCAATGCACAATCACTGCCAAAAAGCAGAGAAAGGCGCTTAGCATTCGGCTTGTGTGCAAAGCTTTCAGACTGCCAGAGGACCGCAGCTGTGGTAAGCCCGCTTGCTCATTTGACGTTAGATGTCGCCTGCAAGAACTTCACCCGCATCTAGTTTATGCTGCTACCTGTTGTTAGGCGACAACAAGGACACATGTAGAGATATGCTTTTTCCTGCCTCATTTTCCTAGGCCACGCTCTTCTGTGGCTCTTTAGTGCTTTCCAAACTCCTATGTGCATGCTGCTGCTTCCATCTGACAAGGAGCACAGCCTTCTGACAGCAGCTTTCAACTTGTCTAAGAAAGAGCTTGGCCATTTAGATGTGATGCAAGTCTGTGTGTGTCTAAGGTGCAGGTGCAAGCTCGTGACAAAGGTGTTCTCCAGGTTCAGTTTCTATATGCTGGACACATTGGAAATGTTTTCCTCTGGCATTCGCACCAAGAGTCGCAGATTACTTAACTCAGGAGCTCTGAGAATGGAACGGCAAGAGGTGTTCCGCTTACGTCATAAACAGTGCTCCAGAGCGCTTAGCAACGGGCACAACGAAACGTGTCTGTGGGATAGTGACCATTCCCGCCTAGTGCTGGCAATGCACAATCACTGCCAAAAGGCAAAGGAAGGCGCTTAGCATCCGGCTTGTGCACAAAGCTTTCAGACTGCCAGAGGACCGCAGCTGTGGTAAGCCCATTGCTCATTTGACGTTAGATGTCGCCTGCAAGAACTTCACCCGCATCTAGTTTATGCTGCTACCTGTTGTTAGGCGACAACAAGGACACATGTAGAGATATGCTTTTTCCTGCCTCATTTTCCTAGGCCACGCTCTTCTGTGGCTCTTTAGTGCTTTCCAAACTCCTATGTGCGTGCTGCTGCTTCCATCTGACAAGGAGCACAGCCTTCTGACAGCAGCTTTCAACTTGTCTAAGAAAGAGCTTGGCCATTTAGATGTGATGCAAATCTGTGTGTGTGTAAGGTGCAGGTGCAAGCTCGTGACAAAGGTGTTCTCCAGGTTCAGTTTCTCCCTGCCAGACACATTGGAAATGTTTTCCTCTGGCATTCGCACCAAGAGTCGCAGATTACTTAACTCAGGAGCTCTGAGAATGGAACGGCAAGAGGTGTTCCGCTTACGTCATAAACAGTGCTCCAGAGCGCTTAGCAACGGGCACAACGAAACGTGTCTGTGGGATAGTGACCATTCCCACCTAGTGCTGGCAATGCACGAGCACTGCCAAAAGGCAAAGGAAGGCGCTTAGCATCCGGCTTGTGCACAAAGCTTTCAGACTGCCAGAGGACCGCAGCTGTGGTAAGCCCGTTTGCTCATTTGGCGTTAGATGTCGCCTGCAAGATCTTCACCCGCATCTGGTTTATGCTGCTACCTGTTGTTAGGCGACAACAAGGACACACGTAGCGTTTTTCCTTCCTCATTTTCCTAGGCCACGCTCTTCTGTGGCTCTTTAGTGCTTGCCAAACTCCTATGTGCGTGCTGCTGCTTCCATCTGACAAGGAGCACAGCCTTCTGACAGCAGCTTTCAACTTGTCTAAGAAAGAGCTTGGCCACTCAGATGTGATGCAAATATGTGGGTGTCTAAGGTGCAGGTGCAAGCTCCTGACAAAGGTGTTCTCCAGGTTCAGTTTCTCCCTGCCAGACACATTGGAAATGTTTTCCTCTATCATTCGTACCAAGAGTCGCAGATTACTTAACTCAGGAGCTCTGAGAATGGAACGGCAAGAGATGTTCCGCTTACGTCATAAACTGTGCTCCAGAGCGCTTAGCAACGGGCACAACGAAACGTGTGTGCGGGATAATGACCATTCCCGCCTAGTGCAGGCAATGCACAATCACTGCCAAAAAGCAGAGAAAGGCGCTTAGCATCCGGCTTGTGCGCAAAGCTTTCAGACTGCCAGAGGACTGCAGCTGTGGTAAGCCCATTGCTCATTTGACGTTAGATGTCGCCTGCAAGAACTTCACCCGCATCTGGTTTATGCTGCTACCTGTTGTTAGGCGACAACAAGGACACACGTAGCGTTTTTCCTTCCTCATTTTCCTAGGCCACGCTCTTCTGTGGCTCTTTAGTGCTTTCCAAACTCCTATGTGCGTGCTGCTGCTTCCATCTGACAAGGAGCACAGCCTTCTGACAGCAGCTTTCAACTTGTCTAAGAAAGAGCTTGGCCATTTAGATGTGATGCAAATCTGTGTGTGTGTAAGGTGCAGGTGCAAGCTCGTGACAAAGGTGTTCTCCAGGTTCAGTTTCTCCCTGCCAGACACATTGGAAATGTTTTCCTCTGGCATTCGCACCAAGAGTCGCAGATTACTTAACTCAGGAGCTCTGAGAATGGAACGGCAAGAGGTGTTCCGCTTACGTCATAAACAGTGCTCCAGAGCGCTTAGCAACGGGCACAACGAAACGTGTCTGTGGGATAGTGACCATTCCCGCCTAGTGCTGGCAATGCACGAGCACTGCCAAAAGGCAAAGGAAGGCGCTTAGCATCCGGCTTGTGCACAAAACTTTCAGACTGCCAGAGGACCGCAGCTGTGGTAAGCCCATTGCTCATTTGACGTTAGATGTCGCCTGCAAGAACTTCACCCGCATCTGGTTTATGCTGCTACCTGTTGTTAGGCGACAACAAGGACACATGTAGAGATATGCTTTTTCCTGCCTCATTTTCCTAGGCCACGCTCTTCTGTGGCTCTTTAGTGCTTTCCAAACTCCTATGTGCGTGCTGCTGCTTCCATCTGACAAGGAGCACAGCCTTCTGACAGCAGCTTTCAACTTGTCTAAGAAAGAGCTTGGCCATTTAGATGTGATGCAAATCTGTGTGTGTGTAAGGTGCAGGTGCAAGCTCGTGACAAAGGTGTTCTCCAGGTTCAGTTTCTCCCTGCCAGACACATTGGAAATGTTTTCCTCTGGCATTCGCACCAAGAGTCGCAGATTACTTAACTCAGGAGCTCTGAGAATGGAACGGCAAGAGGTGTTCCGCTTACGTCATAAACAGTGCTCCAGAGCGCTTAGCAACGGGCACAACGAATCGTGTCTGTGGGATAGTGACCATTCCCACCTAGTGCTGGCAATGCACGAGCACTGCCAAAAGGCAAAGGAAGGCGCTTAGCATCCGGCTTGTGCACAAAGCTTTCAGACTGCCAGAGGACCGCAGCTGTGGTAAGCCCATTGCTCATTTGACGTTAGATGTCGCCTGCAAGAACTTCACCCGCATCTGGTTTATGCTGCTACCTGTTGTTAGGCGACAACAAGGACACATGTAGAGATATGCTTTTTCCTGCCTCATTTTCCTAGGCCACGCTCTTCTGTGGCTCTTTAGTGCTTTCCAAACTCCTATGTGTGTGCTGCTGCTTCCATCTGACAAGGAGCACAGCTTTCTGACAGCAGCTTTCAACTTGTCTAAGAAAGAGCTTGGCCATTTAGATGTGATGCAAATCTGTGTGTGTGTAAGGTGCAGGTGCAAGCTCGTGACAAAGGTGTTCTCCAGGTTCAGTTTCTCCCTGCCAGACACATTGGAAATATTTTCCTCTATCATTCGCACCAAGAGTCGCAGATTACTTAACTCAGGAGCTCTGAGAATGGAACGGCAAGAGGTGTTCCGCTTACGTCATAAACAGTGCTCCAGAGCGCTTAGCAACGGGCACAACGAAACGTGTGTGCGGGATAATGACCATTCCCGCCTAGTGCAGGCAATGCACAATCACTGCCAAAAAGCAGAGAAAGGCGCTTAGCATTCGGCTTGTGTGCAAAGCTTTCAGACTGCCAGAGGACCGCAGCTGTGGTAAGCCCATTGCTCATTTGACGTTAGATGTCGCCTGCAAGAACTTCACCCGCATCTAGTTTATGCTGCTACCTGTTGTTAGGCGACAACAAGGACACATGTAGAGATATGCTTTTTCCTGCCTCATTTTCCTAGGCCACGCTCTTCTGTGGCTCTTTAGTGCTTTCCAAACTCCTATGTGCATGCTGCTGCTTCCATCTGACAAGGAGCACAGCCTTCTGACAGCAGCTTTCAACTTGTCTAAGAAAGAGCTTGGCCATTTAGATGTGATGCAAGTCTGTGTGTGTCTAAGGTGCAGGTGCAAGCTCGTGACAAAGGTGTTCTCCAGGTTCAGTTTCTATATGCTGGACACATTGGAAATGTTTTCCTCTGGCATTCGCACCAAGAGTCGCAGATTACTTAACTCAGGAGCTCTGAGAATGGAACGGCAAGAGGTGTTCCGCTTACGTCATAAACAGTGCTCCAGAGCGCTTAGCAACGGGCACAACGAAACGTGTCTGTGGGATAGTGACCATTCCCGCCTAGTGCTGGCAATGCACGAGCACTGCCAAAAGGCAAAGGAAGGCGCTTAGCATCCGGCTTGTGCACAAAACTTTCAGACTGCCAGAGGACCGCAGCTGTGGTAAGCCCGCTTGCTCATTTGACGTTAGATGTCGCCTGCAAGATCTTCACCCGCATCTGGTTTATGCTGCTACCTGTTGTTAGGAGACAACAAGGGCACATGTAGCAAATGCTTTTTCCTGCCTCATTTTGCTAGACCCCGCTCTTCTGTGTCTCTTTAGTTCTTGCCAAACTCCTATGTGCGTGCTGCTGCTTCCATCTGACAAGGAGCACAGCCTTCTGACAGCAGCTTTCAACTTGTCTAAGAAAGAGCTTGGCCATTTAGATGTGATGCAAATCTGTGTGTGTGTAAGGTGCAGGTGCAAGCTCGTGACAAAGGTGTTCTCCAGGTTCAGTTTCTCCCTGCCAGACACATTGGAAATGTTTTCCTCTATCATTCGCACCAAGAGTCGCAGATTACTTAACTCAGGAGCTCTGAGAATGGAACGGCAAGAGGTGTTCCGCTTACGTCATAAACAGTGCTCCAGAGCGCTTAGCAACGGGCACAACGAAACGTGTGTGCGGGATAATGACCATTCCCGCCTAGTGCAGGCAATGCACAATCACTGCCAAAAAGCAGAGAAAGGCGCTTAGCATTCGGCTTGTGTGCAAAGCTTTCAGACTGCCAGAGGACCGCAGCTGTGGTAAGCCCGCTTGCTCATTTGACGTTAGATGTCGCCTGCAAGAACTTCACCCGCATCTAGTTTATGCTGCTACCTGTTGTTAGGCGACAACAAGGACACATGTAGAGATATGCTTTTTCCTGCCTCATTTTCCTAGGCCACGCTCTTCTGTGGCTCTTTAGTGCTTTCCAAACGCCTATGTGCATGCTGCTGCTTCCATCTGAAAAGGAGCACAGCCTTCTGACAGCAGCTTTCAACTTGTCTAAGAAAGAGCTTGGCCATTTAGATGTGATGCAAGTCTGTGTGTGTCTAAGGTGCAGGTGCAAGCTCGTGACAAAGGTGTTCTCCAGGTTCAGTTTCTATATGCTGGACACATTGGAAATGTTTTCCTCTGGCATTCGCACCAAGAGTCGCAGATTACTTAACTCAGGAGCTCTGAGAATGGAACGGCAAGAGGTGTTCCGCTTACGTCATAAACAGTGCTCCAGAGCGCTTAGCAACGGGCACAACGAAACGTGTCTGTGGGATAGTGACCATTCCCGCCTAGTGCTGGCAATGCACGAGCACTGCCAAAAGGCAAAGGAAGGCGCTTAGCATCCGGCTTGTGCACAAAGCTTTCAGACTGCCAGAGGACCGCAGCTGTGGTAAGCCCGTTTGCTCATTTGGCGTTAGATGTCGCCTGCAAGATCTTCACCCGCATCTGGTTTATGCTGCTACCTGTTGTTAGGCGACAACAAGGACACACGTAGCGTTTTTCCTTCCTCATTTTCCTAGGCCACGCTCTTCTGTGGCTCTTTAGTGCTTGCCAAACTCCTATGTGCGTGCTGCTGCTTCCATCTGACAAGGAGCACAGCCTTCTGACAGCAGCTTTCAACTTGTCTAAGAAAGAGCTTGGCCACTCAGATGTGATGCAAATATGTGGGTGTCTAAGGTGCAGGTGCAAGCTCCTGACAAAGGTGTTCTCCAGGTTCAGTTTCTCCCTGCCAGACACATTGGAAATGTTTTCCTCTATCATTCGTACCAAGAGTCGCAGATTACTTAACTCAGGAGCTCTGAGAATGGAACGGCAAGAGATGTTCCGCTTACGTCATAAACTGTGCTCCAGAGCGCTTAGCAACGGGCACAACGAAACGTGTGTGCGGGATAATGACCATTCCCGCCTAGTGCAGGCAATGCACAATCACTGCCAAAAAGCAGAGAAAGGCGCTTAGCATCCGGCTTGTGCGCAAAGCTTTCAGACTGCCAGAGGACTGCAGCTGTGGTAAGCCCATTGCTCATTTGACGTTAGATGTCGCCTGCAAGAACTTCACCCGCATCTGGTTTATGCTGCTACCTGTTGTTAGGCGACAACAAGGACACACGTAGCGTTTTTCCTTCCTCATTTTCCTAGGCCACGCTCTTCTGTGGCTCTTTAGTGCTTTCCAAACTCCTATGTGCGTGCTGCTGCTTCCATCTGACAAGGAGCACAGCCTTCTGACAGCAGCTTTCAACTTGTCTAAGAAAGAGCTTGGCCATTTAGATGTGATGCAAATCTGTGTGTGTGTAAGGTGCAGGTGCAAGCTCGTGACAAAGGTGTTCTCCAGGTTCAGTTTCTCCCTGCCAGACACATTGGAAATGTTTTCCTCTGGCATTCGCACCAAGAGTCGCAGATTACTTAACTCAGGAGCTCTGAGAATGGAACGGCAAGAGGTGTTCCGCTTACGTCATAAACAGTGCTCCAGAGCGCTTAGCAACGGGCACAACGAAACGTGTCTGTGGGATAGTGACCATTCCCGCCTAGTGCTGGCAATGCACGAGCACTGCCAAAAGGCAAAGGAAGGCGCTTAGCATCCGGCTTGTGCACAAAACTTTCAGACTGCCAGAGGACCGCAGCTGTGGTAAGCCCATTGCTCATTTGACGTTAGATGTCGCCTGCAAGAACTTCACCCGCATCTGGTTTATGCTGCTACCTGTTGTTAGGCGACAACAAGGACACATGTAGAGATATGCTTTTTCCTGCCTCATTTTCCTAGGCCACGCTCTTCTGTGGCTCTTTAGTGCTTTCCAAACTCCTATGTGCGTGCTGCTGCTTCCATCTGACAAGGAGCACAGCCTTCTGACAGCAGCTTTCAACTTGTCTAAGAAAGAGCTTGGCCATTTAGATGTGATGCAAATCTGTGTGTGTGTAAGGTGCAGGTGCAAGCTCCTGACAAAGGTGTTCTCCAGGTTCAGTTTCTCCCTGCCAGACACATTGGAAATATTTTCCTCTATCATTCGCACCAAGAGTCGCAGATTACTTAACTCAGGAGCTCTGAGAATGGAACGGCAAGAGGTGTTCCGCTTACGTCATAAACAGTGCTCCAGAGCGCTTAGCAACGGGCACAACGAAACGTGTGTGCGGGATAATGACCATTCCCGCCTAGTGCAGGCAATGCACAATCACTGCCAAAAAGCAGAGAAAGGCGCTTAGCATTCGGCTTGTGTGCAAAGCTTTCAGACTGCCAGAGGACCGCAGCTGTGGTAAGCCCATTGCTCATTTGACGTTAGATGTCGCCTGCAAGAACTTCACCCGCATCTAGTTTATGCTGCTACCTGTTGTTAGGCGACAACAAGGACACATGTAGAGATATGCTTTTTCCTGCCTCATTTTCCTAGGCCACGCTCTTCTGTGGCTCTTTAGTGCTTTCCAAACTCCTATGTGCGTGCTGCTGCTTCCATCTGACAAGGAGCACAGCCTTCTGACAGCAGCTTTCAACTTGTCTAAGAAAGAGCTTGGCCATTTAGATGTGATGCAAGTCTGTGTGTGTCTAAGGTGCAGGTGCAAGCTCGTGACAAAGGTGTTCTCCAGGTTCAGTTTCTATATGCCAGACACATTGGAAATGTTTTCCTCTGGCATTCGCACCAAGAGTCGCAGATTACTTAACTCAGGAGCTCTGAGAATGGAACGGCAAGAGGTGTTCCGCTTACGTCATAAACAGTGCTCCAGAGCGCTTAGCAACGGGCACAACGAAACGTGTCTGTGGGATAGTGACCATTCCCGCCTAGTGCTGGCAATGCACGAGCACTGCCAAAAGGCAAAGGAAGGCGCTTAGCATCCGGCTTGTGCACAAAACTTTCAGACTGCCAGAGGACCGCAGCTGTGGTAAGCCCGCTTGCTCATTTGACGTTAGATGTCGCCTGCAAGATCTTCACCCGCATCTGGTTTATGCTGCTACCTGTTGTTAGGAGACAACAAGGGCACATGTAGCAAATGCTTTTTCCTGCCTCATTTTGCTAGACCCCGCTTTTCTGTGTCTCTTTAGTTTTGCCAAACTCCTATGTGCATGCTGCTGCTTCCATCTGACAAGGAGCACAGCCTTCTGACAGCAGCTTTCAACTTGTCTAAGAAAGAGCTTGGCCATTTAGATGTGATGCAAGTCTGTGTGTGTCTAAGGTGCAGGTGCAAGCTCGTGACAAAGGTGATCTCCAGGTTCAGTTTCTATATGCCAGACACATTGGAAATGTTTTCCTCTGGCATTCGCACCAAGAGTCGCAGATTACTTAACTCAGGAGCTCTGAGAATGGAACGGCAAGAGGTGTTCCGCTTACGTCATAAACAGTGCTCCAGAGCGCTTAGCAACGGGCACAACGAAACGTGTCTGTGGGATAATGACCATTCCCGCCTAGTGCTGGCAATGCACGAGCACTGCCAAAAGGCAAAGGAAGGCGCTTAGCATCCGGCTTGTGCACAAAGCTTTCAGACTGCCAGAGGACCGCAGCTGTGGTAAGCCCATTGCTCATTTGACGTTAGATGTCGCCTGCAAGAACTTCACCCGCATCTGGTTTATGCTGCTACCTGTTGTTAGGCGACAACAAGGACACATGTAGAGATATGCTTTTTCCTGCCTCATTTTCCTAGGCCACGCTCTTCTGTGGCTCTTTAGTGCTTTCCAAACTCCTATGTGTGTGCTGCTGCTTCCATCTGACAAGGAGCACAGCCTTCTGACAGCAGCTTTCAACTTGTCTAAGAAAGAGCTTGGCCATTTAGATGTGATGCAAATCTGTGTGTGTGTAAGGTGCAGGTGCAAGCTCCTGACAAAGGTGTTCTCCAGGTTCAGTTTCTCCCTGCCAGACACATTGGAAATATTTTCCTCTATCATTCGCACCAAGAGTCGCAGATTACTTAACTCAGGAGCTCTGAGAATGGAGCGGCAAGAGGTGTTCCGCTTACGTCATAAACAGTGCTCCAGAGCGCTTAGCAACGGGCACAACGAAACGTGTGTGCGGGATAATGACCATTCCCGCCTAGTGCAGGCAATGCACAATCACTGCCAAAAAGCAGAGAAAGGCGCTTAGCATTCGGCTTGTGTGCAAAGCTTTCAGACTGCCAGAGGACCGCAGCTGTGGTAAGCCCATTGCTCATTTGACGTTAGATGTCGCCTGCAAGAACTTCACCCGCATCTAGTTTATGCTGCTACCTGTTGTTAGGCGACAACAAGGACACATGTAGAGATATGCTTTTTCCTGCCTCATTTTCCTAGGCCACGCTCTTCTGTGGCTCTTTAGTGCTTTCCAAACTCCTATGTGCGTGCTGCTGCTTCCATCTGACAAGGAGCACAGCCTTCTGACAGCAGCTTTCAACTTGTCTAAGAAAGAGCTTGGCCATTTAGATGTGATGCAAGTCTGTGTGTGTCTAAGGTGCAGGTGCAAGCTCGTGACAAAGGTGTTCTCCAGGTTCAGTTTCTATATGCCAGACACATTGGAAATGTTTTCCTCTGGCATTCGCACCAAGAGTCGCAGATTACTTAACTCAGGAGCTCTGAGAATGGAACGGCAAGAGGTGTTCCGCTTACGTCATAAACAGTGCTCCAGAGCGCTTAGCAACGGGCACAACGAAACGTGTCTGTGGGATAGTGACCATTCCCGCCTAGTGCTGGCAATGCACGAGCACTGCCAAAAGGCAAAGGAAGGCGCTTAGCATCCGGCTTGTGCACAAAACTTTCAGACTGCCAGAGGACCGCAGCTGTGGTAAGCCCGCTTGCTCATTTGACGTTAGATGTCGCCTGCAAGATCTTCACCCGCATCTGGTTTATGCTGCTACCTGTTGTTAGGAGACAACAAGGGCACATGTAGCAAATGCTTTTTCCTGCCTCATTTTGCTAGACCCCGCTTTTCTGTGTCTCTTTAGTTTTGCCAAACTCCTATGTGCATGCTGCTGCTTCCATCTGACAAGGAGCACAGCCTTCTGACAGCAGCTTTCAACTTGTCTAAGAAAGAGCTTGGCCATTTAGATGTGATGCAAGTCTGTGTGTGTCTAAGGTGCAGGTGCAAGCTCGTGACAAAGGTGATCTCCAGGTTCAGTTTCTATATGCCAGACACATTGGAAATGTTTTCCTCTGGCATTCGCACCAAGAGTCGCAGATTACTTAACTCAGGAGCTCTGAGAATGGAACGGCAAGAGGTGTTCCGCTTACGTCATAAACAGTGCTCCAGAGCGCTTAGCAACGGGCACAACGAAACGTGTCTGTGGGATAATGACCATTCCCGCCTAGTGCTGGCAATGCACGAGCACTGCCAAAAGGCAAAGGAAGGCGCTTAGCATCCGGCTTGTGCACAAAGCTTTCAGACTGCCAGAGGACCGCAGCTGTGGTAAGCCCATTGCTCATTTGACGTTAGATGTCGCCTGCAAGAACTTCACCCGCATCTGGTTTATGCTGCTACCTGTTGTTAGGCGACAACAAGGACACATGTAGAGATATGCTTTTTCCTGCCTCATTTTCCTAGGCCACGCTCTTCTGTGGCTCTTTAGTGCTTTCCAAACTCCTATGTGTGTGCTGCTGCTTCCATCTGACAAGGAGCACAGCCTTCTGACAGCAGCTTTCAACTTGTCTAAGAAAGAGCTTGGCCATTTAGATGTGATGCAAATCTGTGTGTGTGTAAGGTGCAGGTGCAAGCTCCTGACAAAGGTGTTCTCCAGGTTCAGTTTCTCCCTGCCAGACACATTGGAAATATTTTCCTCTATCATTCGCACCAAGAGTCGCAGATTACTTAACTCAGGAGCTCTGAGAATGGAGCGGCAAGAGGTGTTCCGCTTACGTCATAAACAGTGCTCCAGAGCGCTTAGCAACGGGCACAACGAAACGTGTGTGCGGGATAATGACCATTCCCGCCTAGTGCAGGCAATGCACAATCACTGCCAAAAAGCAGAGAAAGGCGCTTAGCATTCGGCTTGTGTGCAAAGCTTTCAGACTGCCAGAGGACCGCAGCTGTGGTAAGCCCATTGCTCATTTGACGTTAGATGTCGCCTGCAAGAACTTCACCCGCATCTAGTTTATGCTGCTACCTGTTGTTAGGCGACAACAAGGACACATGTAGAGATATGCTTTTTCCTGCCTCATTTTCCTAGGCCACGCTCTTCTGTGGCTCTTTAGTGCTTTCCAAACTCCTATGTGCGTGCTGCTGCTTCCATCTGACAAGGAGCACAGCCTTCTGACAGCAGCTTTCAACTTGTCTAAGAAAGAGCTTGGCCATTTAGATGTGATGCAAGTCTGTGTGTGTCTAAGGTGCAGGTGCAAGCTCGTGACAAAGGTGTTCTCCAGGTTCAGTTTCTATATGCCAGACACATTGGAAATGTTTTCCTCTGGCATTCGCACCAAGAGTCGCAGATTACTTAACTCAGGAGCTCTGAGAATGGAACGGCAAGAGGTGTTCCGCTTACGTCATAAACAGTGCTCCAGAGCGCTTAGCAACGGGCACAACGAAACGTGTCTGTGGGATAGTGACCATTCCCGCCTAGTGCTGGCAATGCACGAGCACTGCCAAAAGGCAAAGGAAGGCGCTTAGCATCCGGCTTGTGCACAAAACTTTCAGACTGCCAGAGGACCGCAGCTGTGGTAAGCCCGCTTGCTCATTTGACGTTAGATGTCGCCTGCAAGATCTTCACCCGCATCTGGTTTATGCTGCTACCTGTTGTTAGGAGACAACAAGGGCACATGTAGCAAATGCTTTTTCCTGCCTCATTTTGCTAGACCCCGCTTTTCTGTGTCTCTTTAGTTTTGCCAAACTCCTATGTGCATGCTGCTGCTTCCATCTGACAAGGAGCACAGCCTTCTGACAGCAGCTTTCAACTTGTCTAAGAAAGAGCTTGGCCATTTAGATGTGATGCAAGTCTGTGTGTGTCTAAGGTGCAGGTGCAAGCTCGTGACAAAGGTGATCTCCAGGTTCAGTTTCTATATGCCAGACACATTGGAAATGTTTTCCTCTGGCATTCGCACCAAGAGTCGCAGATTACTTAACTCAGGAGCTCTGAGAATGGAACGGCAAGAGGTGTTCCGCTTACGTCATAAACAGTGCTCCAGAGCGCTTAGCAACGGGCACAACGAAACGTGTCTGTGGGATAATGACCATTCCCGCCTAGTGCTGGCAATGCACGAGCACTGCCAAAAGGCAAAGGAAGGCGCTTAGCATCCGGCTTGTGCACAAAGCTTTCAGACTGCCAGAGGACCGCAGCTGTGGTAAGCCCATTGCTCATTTGACGTTAGATGTCGCCTGCAAGAACTTCACCCGCATCTGGTTTATGCTGCTACCTGTTGTTAGGCGACAACAAGGACACATGTAGAGATATGCTTTTTCCTGCCTCATTTTCCTAGGCCACGCTCTTCTGTGGCTCTTTAGTGCTTTCCAAACTCCTATGTGTGTGCTGCTGCTTCCATCTGACAAGGAGCACAGCCTTCTGACAGCAGCTTTCAACTTGTCTAAGAAAGAGCTTGGCCATTTAGATGTGATGCAAATCTGTGTGTGTGTAAGGTGCAGGTGCAAGCTCCTGACAAAGGTGTTCTCCAGGTTCAGTTTCTCCCTGCCAGACACATTGGAAATATTTTCCTCTATCATTCGCACCAAGAGTCGCAGATTACTTAACTCAGGAGCTCTGAGAATGGAGCGGCAAGAGGTGTTCCGCTTACGTCATAAACAGTGCTCCAGAGCGCTTAGCAACGGGCACAACGAAACGTGTGTGCGGGATAATGACCATTCCCGCCTAGTGCAGGCAATGCACAATCACTGCCAAAAAGCAGAGAAAGGCGCTTAGCATTCGGCTTGTGTGCAAAGCTTTCAGACTGCCAGAGGACCGCAGCTGTGGTAAGCCCATTGCTCATTTGACGTTAGATGTCGCCTGCAAGAACTTCACCCGCATCTAGTTTATGCTGCTACCTGTTGTTAGGCGACAACAAGGACACATGTAGAGATATGCTTTTTCCTGCCTCATTTTCCTAGGCCACGCTCTTCTGTGGCTCTTTAGTGCTTTCCAAACTCCTATGTGCGTGCTGCTGCTTCCATCTGACAAGGAGCACAGCCTTCTGACAGCAGCTTTCAACTTGTCTAAGAAAGAGCTTGGCCATTTAGATGTGATGCAAGTCTGTGTGTGTCTAAGGTGCAGGTGCAAGCTCGTGACAAAGGTGTTCTCCAGGTTCAGTTTCTATATGCCAGACACATTGGAAATGTTTTCCTCTGGCATTCGCACCAAGAGTCGCAGATTACTTAACTCAGGAGCTCTGAGAATGGAACGGCAAGAGGTGTTCCGCTTACGTCATAAACAGTGCTCCAGAGCGCTTAGCAACGGGCACAACGAAACGTGTCTGTGGGATAGTGACCATTCCCGCCTAGTGCTGGCAATGCACGAGCACTGCCAAAAGGCAAAGGAAGGCGCTTAGCATCCGGCTTGTGCACAAAGCTTTCAGACTGCCAGAGGACCGCAGCTGTGGTAAGCCCATTGCTCATTTGACGTTAGATGTCGCCTGCAAGAACTTCACCCGCATCTGGTTTATGCTGCTACCTGTTGTTAGGCAACAACAAGGACACATGTAGAGATATGCTTTTTCCTGCCTCATTTTCCTAGGCCACGCTCTTCTGTGGCTCTTTAGTGCTTTCCAAACTCCTATGTGCGTGCTGCTGCTTCCATCTGACAAGGAGCACAGCCTTCTGACAGCAGCTTTCAACTTGTCTAAGAAAGAGCTTGGCCATTTAGATGTGATGCAAATCTGTGTGTGTGTAAGGTGCAGGTGCAAGCTCGTGACAAAGGTGTTCTCCAGGTTCAGTTTCTCCCTGTCAGACACATTGGAAATATTTTCCTCTATCATTCGCACCAAGAGTCGCAGATTACTTAACTCAGGAGCTCTGAGAATGGAACGGCAAGAGGTGTTCCGCTTACGTCATAAACAGTGCTCCAGAGCGCTTAGCAACGGGCACAACGAAACGTGTGTGCGGGATAATGACCATTCCCGCCTAGTGCAGGCAATGCACAATCACTGCCAAAAAGCAGAGAAAGGCGCTTAGCATTCGGCTTGTGTGCAAAGCTTTCAGACTGCCAGAGGACCGCAGCTGTGGTAAGCCCATTGCTCATTTGACGTTAGATGTCGCCTGCAAGAACTTCACCCGCATCTAGTTTATGCTGCTACCTGTTGTTAGGCGACAACAAGGACACATGTAGAGATATGCTTTTTCCTGCCTCATTTTCCTAGGCCACGCTCTTCTGTGGCTCTTTAGTGCTTTCCAAACTCCTATGTGCATGCTGCTGCTTCCATCTGACAAGGAGCACAGCCTTCTGACAGCAGCTTTCAACTTGTCTAAGAAAGAGCTTGGCCATTTAGATGTGATGCAAGTCTGTGTGTGTCTAAGGTGCAGGTGCAAGCTCGTGACAAAGGTGTTCTCCAGGTTCAGTTTCTATATGCCAGACACATTGGAAATGTTTTCCTCTGGCATTCGCACCAAGAGTCGCAGATTACTTAACTCAGGAGCTCTGAGAATGGAACGGCAAGAGGTGTTCCGCTTACGTCATAAACAGTGCTCCAGAGCGCTTAGCAACGGGCACAACGAAACGTGTGTGCGGGATAATGACCATTCCCGCCTAGTGCAGGCAATGCACAATCACTGCCAAAAAGCAGAGAAAGGCGCTTAGCATTCGGCTTGTGTGCAAAGCTTTCAGACTGCCAGAGGACCGCAGCTGTGGTAAGCCCATTGCTCATTTGACGTTAGATGTCGCCTGCAAGAACTTCACCCGCATCTAGTTTATGCTGCTACCTGTTGTTAGGCGACAACAAGGACACATGTAGAGATATGCTTTTTCCTGCCTCATTTTCCTAGGCCACGCTCTTCTGTGGCTCTTTAGTGCTTTCCAAACTCCTATGTGCATGCTGCTGCTTCCATCTGACAAGGAGCACAGCCTTCTGACAGCAGCTTTCAACTTGTCTAAGAAAGAGCTTGGCCATTTAGATGTGATGCAAGTCTGTGTGTGTCTAAGGTGCAGGTGCAAGCTCGTGACAAAGGTGTTCTCCAGGTTCAGTTTCTCCCTGCCAGACACATTGGAAATGTTTTCCTCTGGCATTCGCACCAAGAGTCGCAGATTACTTAACTCAGGAGCTCTGAGAATGGAACGGCAAGAGGTGTTCCGCTTACGTCATAAACAGTGCTCCAGAGCGCTTAGCAACGGGCACAACGAAACGTGTCTGTGGGATAGTGACCATTCCCGCCTAGTGCTGGCAATGCACGAGCACTGCCAAAAGGCAAAGGAAGGCGCTTAGCATCCGGCTTGTGCACAAAACTTTCAGACTGCCAGAGGACCGCAGCTGTGGTAAGCCCGCTTGCTCATTTGACGTTAGATGTCGCCTGCAAGATCTTCACCCGCATCTAGTTTATGCTGCTACCTGTTGTTAGGAGACAACAAGGGCACATGTAGCAAATGCTTTTTCCTGCCTCATTTTGCTAGACCCCGCTTTTCTGTGTCTCTTTAGTTTTGCCAAACTCCTATGTGCATGCTGCTGCTTCCATCTGACAAGGAGCACAGCCTTCTGACAGCAGCTTTCAACTTGTCTAAGAAAGAGCTTGGCCATTTAGATGTGATGCAAGTCTGTGTGTGTCTAAGGTGCAGGTGCAAGCTCGTGACAAAGGTGTTCTCCAGGTTCAGTTTCTATATGCCAGACACATTGGAAATGTTTTCCTCTGGCATTCGCACCAAGAGTCGCAGATTACTTAACTCAGGAGCTCTGAGAATGGAACGGCAAGAGGTGTTCCGCTTACGTCATAAACAGTGCTCCAGAGCGCTTAGCAACGGGCACAACGAAACGTGTCTGTGGGATAATGACCATTCCCGCCTAGTGCTGGCAATGCACGAGCACTGCCAAAAGGCAAAGGAAGGCGCTTAGCATCCGGCTTGTGCACAAAGCTTTCAGACTGCCAGAGGACCGCAGCTGTGGTAAGCCCATTGCTCATTTGACGTTAGATGTCGCCTGCAAGAACTTCACCCGCATCTGGTTTATGCTGCTACCTGTTGTTAGGCGACAACAAGGACACATGTAGAGATATGCTTTTTCCTGCCTCATTTTCCTAGGCCACGCTCTTCTGTGGCTCTTTAGTGCTTTCCAAACTCCTATGTGCGTGCTGCTGCTTCCATCTGACAAGGAGCACAGCCTTCTGACAGCAGCTTTCAACTTGTCTAAGAAAGAGCTTGGCCATTTAGATGTGATGCAAATCTGTGTGTGTGTAAGGTGCAGGTGCAAGCTCGTGACAAAGGTGTTCTCCAGGTTCAGTTTCTCCCTGCCAGACACATTGGAAATGTTTTCCTCTGGCATTCGCACCAAGAGTCGCAGATTACTTAACTCAGGAGCTCTGAGAATGGAACGGCAAGAGGTGTTCCGCTTACGTCATAAACAGTGCTCCAGAGCGCTTAGCAACGGGCACAACGAAACGTGTCTGTGGGATAGTGACCATTCCCGCCTAGTGCTGGCAATGCACGAGCACTGCCAAAAGGCAAAGGAAGGCGCTTAGCATCCGGCTTGTGCACAAAGCTTTCAGACTGCCAGAGGACCGCAGCTGTGGTAAGCCCATTGCTCATTTGACGTTAGATGTCGCCTGCAAGAACTTCACCCGCATCTGGTTTATGCTGCTACCTGTTGTTAGGCGACAACAAGGACACATGTAGAGATATGCTTTTTCCTGCCTCATTTTCCTAGGCCACGCTCTTCTGTGGCTCTTTAGTGCTTTCCAAACTCCTATGTGCGTGCTGCTGCTTCCATCTGACAAGGAGCACAGCCTTCTGACAGCAGCTTTCAACTTGTCTAAGAAAGAGCTTGGCCATTTAGATGTGATGCAAGTCTGTGTGTGTCTAAGGTGCAGGTGCAAGCTCGTGACAAAGGTGTTCTCCAGGTTCAGTTTCTATATGCCAGACACATTGGAAATGTTTTCCTCTGGCATTCGCACCAAGAGTCGCAGATTACTTAACTCAGGAGCTCTGAGAATGGAACGGCAAGAGGTGTTCCGCTTACGTCATAAACAGTGCTCCAGAGCGCTTAGCAACGGGCACAACGAAACGTGTCTGTGGGATAGTGACCATTCCCGCCTAGTGCTGGCAATGCACGAGCACTGCCAAAAGGCAAAGGAAGGCGCTTAGCATCCGGCTTGTGCACAAAACTTTCAGACTGCCAGAGGACCGCAGCTGTGGTAAGCCCGCTTGCTCATTTGACGTTAGATGTCGCCTGCAAGATCTTCACCCGCATCTAGTTTATGCTGCTACCTGTTGTTAGGAGACAACAAGGGCACATGTAGCAAATGCTTTTTCCTGCCTCATTTTGCTAGACCCCGCTTTTCTGTGTCTCTTTAGTTTTGCCAAACTCCTATGTGCATGCTGCTGCTTCCATCTGACAAGGAGCACAGCCTTCTGACAGCAGCTTTCAACTTGTCTAAGAAAGAGCTTGGCCATTTAGATGTGATGCAAGTCTGTGTGTGTCTAAGGTGCAGGTGCAAGCTCGTGACAAAGGTGTTCTCCAGGTTCAGTTTCTCCCTGCCAGACACATTGGAAATGTTTTCCTCTGGCATTCGCACCAAGAGTCGCAGATTACTTAACTCAGGAGCTCTGAGAATGGAACGGCAAGAGGTGTTCCACTTACGTCATAAACAGTGCTCCAGAGCGCTTAGCAACGGGCACAACGAAACGTGTCTGTGGGATAATGACCATTCCCGCCTAGTGCTGGCAATGCACGAGCACTGCCAAAAGGCAAAGGAAGGCGCTTAGCATCCGGCTTGTGCACAAAGCTTTCAGACTGCCAGAGGACCGCAGCTGTGGTAAGCCCATTGCTCATTTGACGTTAGATGTCGCCTGCAAGAACTTCACCCGCATCTGGTTTATGCTGCTACCTGTTGTTAGGCGACAACAAGGACACATGTAGAGATATGCTTTTTCCTGCCTCATTTTCCTAGGCCACGCTCTTCTGTGGCTCTTTAGTGCTTTCCAAACTCCTATGTGCGTGCTGCTGCTTCCATCTGACAAGGAGCACAGCCTTCTGACAGCAGCTTTCAACTTGTCTAAGAAAGAGCTTGGCCATTTAGATGTGATGCAAATCTGTGTGTGTGTAAGGTGCAGGTGCAAGCTCGTGACAAAGGTGTTCTCCAGGTTCAGTTTCTCCCTGTCAGACACATTGGAAATGTTTTCCTCTGGCATTCGCACCAAGAGTCGCAGATTACTTAACTCAGGAGCTCTGAGAATGGAACGGCAAGAGGTGTTCCGCTTACGTCATAAACAGTGCTCCAGAGCGCTTAGCAACGGGCACAACGAATCGTGTCTGTGGGATAGTGACCATTCCCACCTAGTGCTGGCAATGCACGAGCACTGCCAAAAGGCAAAGGAAGGCGCTTAGCATCCGGCTTGTGCACAAAGCTTTCAGACTGCCAGAGGACCGCAGCTGTGGTAAGCCCATTGCTCATTTGACGTTAGATGTCGCCTGCAAGAACTTCACCCGCATCTGGTTTATGCTGCTACCTGTTGTTAGGCGACAACAAGGACACATGTAGAGATATGCTTTTTCCTGCCTCATTTTCCTAGGCCACGCTCTTCTGTGGCTCTTTAGTGCTTTCCAAACTCCTATGTGCGTGCTGCTGCTTCCATCTGACAAGGAGCACAGCCTTCTGACAGCAGCTTTCAACTTGTCTAAGAAAGAGCTTGGCCATTTAGATGTGATGCAAATCTGTGTGTGTGTAAGGTGCAGGTGCAAGCTCGTGACAAAGGTGTTCTCCAGGTTCAGTTTCTCCCTGCCAGACACATTGGAAATGTTTTCCTCTGGCATTCGCACCAAGAGTCGCAGATTACTTAACTCAGGAGCTCTGAGAATGGAACGGCAAGAGGTGTTCCGCTTACGTCATAAACAGTGCTCCAGAGCGCTTAGCAACGGGCACAACGAAAAGTGTCTGTGGGATAGTGACCATTCCCGCCTAGTGCTGGCAATGCACGAGCACTGCCAAAAGGCAAAGGAAGGCGCTTAGCATCCGGCTTGTGCACAAAGCTTTCAGACTGCCAGAGGACCGCAGCTGTGGTAAGCCCATTGCTCATTTGACGTTAGATGTCGCCTGCAAGAACTTCACCCGCATCTGGTTTATGCTGCTACCTGTTGTTAGGCGACAACAAGGACACATGTAGAGATATGCTTTTTCCTGCCTCATTTTCCTAGGCCACGCTCTTCTGTGGCTCTTTAGTGCTTTCCAAACTCCTATGTGCGTGCTGCTGCTTCCATCTGACAAGGAGCACAGCCTTCTGACAGCAGCTTTCAACTTGTCTAAGAAAGAGCTTGGCCATTTAGATGTGATGCAAGTCTGTGTGTGTGTAAGGTGCAGGTGCAAGCTCCTGACAAAGGTGTTCTCCAGGTTCAGTTTCTATATGCCAGACACATTGGAAATGTTTTCCTCTGGCATTCGCACCAAGAGTCGCAGATTACTTAACTCAGGAGCTCTGAGAATGGAACGGCAAGAGGTGTTCCGCTTACGTCATAAACAGTGCTCCAGAGCGCTTAGCAACGGGCACAACGAAACGTGTCTGTGGGATAGTGACCATTCCCGCCTAGTGCTGGCAATGCACGAGCACTGCCAAAAGGCAAAGGAAGGCGCTTAGCATCCGGCTTGTGCACAAAGCTTTCAGACTGCCAGAGGACCGCAGCTGTGGTAAGCCCGCTTGCTCATTTGACGTTAGATGTCGCCTGCAAGATCTTCACCCGCATCTGGTTTATGCTGCTACCTGTTGTTAGGAGACAACAAGGGCACATGTAGCAAATGCTTTTTCCTGCCTCATTTTGCTAGACCCCGCTCTTCTGTGTCTCTTTAGTTCTTGCCAAACTCCTATGTGCGTGCTGCTGCTTCCATCTGACAAGGAGCACAGCCTTCTGACAGCAGCTTTCAACTTGTCTAAGAAAGAGCTTGGCCATTTAGATGTGATGCAAATCTGTGTGTGTGTAAGGTGCAGGTGCAAGCTCGTGACAAAGGTGTTCTCCAGGTTCAGTTTCTATATGCCAGACACATTGGAAATGTTTTCCTCTGGCATTCGCACCAAGAGTCGCAGATTACTTAACTCAGGAGCTCTGAGAATGGAACGGCAAGAGGTGTTCCGCTTACGTCATAAACAGTGCTCCAGAGCGCTTAGCAACGGGCACAACGAAACGTGTCTGTGGGATAATGACCATTCCCGCCTAGTGCTGGCAATGCACGAGCACTGCCAAAAGGCAAAGGAAGGCGCTTAGCATCCGGCTTGTGCACAAAGCTTTCAGACTGCCAGAGGACCGCAGCTGTGGTAAGCCCATTGCTCATTTGACGTTAGATGTCGCCTGCAAGAACTTCACCCGCATCTGGTTTATGCTGCTACCTGTTGTTAGGCGACAACAAGGACACATGTAGAGATATGCTTTTTCCTGCCTCATTTTCCTAGGCCACGCTCTTCTGTGGCTCTTTAGTGCTTTCCAAACTCCTATGTGCGTGCTGCTGCTTCCATCTGACAAGGAGCACAGCCTTCTGACAGCAGCTTTCAACTTGTCTAAGAAAGAGCTTGGCCATTTAGATGTGATGCAAGTCTGTGTGTGTGTAAGGTGCAGGTGCAAGCTCCTGACAAAGGTGTTCTCCAGGTTCAGTTTCTATATGCCAGACACATTGGAAATGTTTTCCTCTGGCATTCGCACCAAGAGTCGCAGATTACTTAACTCAGGAGCTCTGAGAATGGAACGGCAAGAGGTGTTCCGCTTACGTCATAAACAGTGCTCCAGAGCGCTTAGCAACGGGCACAACGAAACGTGTCTGTGGGATAGTGACCATTCCCGCCTAGTGCTGGCAATGCACGAGCACTGCCAAAAGGCAAAGGAAGGCGCTTAGCATCCGGCTTGTGCACAAAACTTTCAGACTGCCAGAGGACCGCAGCTGTGGTAAGCCCGCTTGCTCATTTGACGTTAGATGTCGCCTGCAAGATCTTCACCCGCATCTGGTTTATGCTGCTACCTGTTGTTAGGAGACAACAAGGGCACATGTAGCAAATGGTTTTTCCTGTTTCATTTTGCTAGACCCCGCTTTTCTGTGTCTCTTTAGTTTTGCCAAACTCCTATGTGCATGCTGCTGCTTCCATCTGACAAGGAGCACAGCCTTCTGACAGCAGCTTTCAACTTGTCTAAGAAAGAGCTTGGCCATTTAGATGTGATGCAAGTCTGTGTGTGTCTAAGGTGCAGGTGCAAGCTCGTGACAAAGGTGTTCTCCAGGTTCAGTTTCTATATGCCAGACACATTGGAAATGTTTTCCTCTGGCATTCGCACCAAGAGTCGCAGATTACTTAACTCAGGAGCTCTGAGAATGGAACGGCAAGAGGTGTTCCGCTTACGTCATAAACAGTGCTCCAGAGCGCTTAGCAACGGGCACAACGAAACGTGTCTGTGGGATAATGACCATTCCCACCTAGTGCTGGCAATGCACGAGCACTGCCAAAAGGCAAAGGAAGGCGCTTAGCATCCGGCTTGTGCACAAAGTTTTCAGACTGCCAGAGGACCGCAGCTGTGGTAAGCCCATTGCTCATTTGACGTTAGATGTCGCCTGCAAGAACTTCACCCGCATCTGGTTTATGCTGCTACCTGTTGTTAGGCGACAACAAGGACACATGTAGAGATATGCTTTTTCCTGCCTCATTTTCCTAGGCCACGCTCTTCTGTGGCTCTTTAGTGCTTTCCAAACTCCTATGTGCGTGCTGCTGCTTCCATCTGACAAGGAGCACAGCCTTCTGACAGCAGCTTTCAACTTGTCTAAGAAAGAGCTTGGCCATTTAGATGTGATGCAAATCTGTGTGTGTGTAAGGTGCAGGTGCAAGCTCGTGACAAAGGTGTTCTCCAGGTTCAGTTTCTCCCTGCCAGACACATTGGAAATGTTTTCCTCTGGCATTCGCACCAAGAGTCGCAGATTACTTAACTCAGGAGCTCTGAGAATGGAACGGCAAGAGGTGTTCCGCTTACGTCATAAACAGTGCTCCAGAGCGCTTAGCAACGGGCACAACGAATCGTGTCTGTGGGATAGTGACCATTCCCACCTAGTGCTGGCAATGCACGAGCACTGCCAAAAGGCAAAGGAAGGCGCTTAGCATCCGGCTTGTGCACAAAGCTTTCAGACTGCCAGAGGACCGCAGCTGTGGTAAGCCCATTGCTCATTTGACGTTAGATGTCGCCTGCAAGAACTTCACCCGCATCTGGTTTATGCTGCTACCTGTTGTTAGGCGACAACAAGGACACATGTAGAGATATGCTTTTTCCTGCCTCATTTTCCTAGGCCACGCTCTTCTGTGGCTCTTTAGTGCTTTCCAAACTCCTATGTGTGTGCTGCTGCTTCCATCTGACAAGGAGCACAGCCTTCTGACAGCAGCTTTCAACTTGTCTAAGAAAGAGCTTGGCCATTTAGATGTGATGCAAATCTGTGTGTGTGTAAGGTGCAGGTGCAAGCTCGTGACAAAGGTGTTCTCCAGGTTCAGTTTCTCCCTGCCAGACACATTGGAAATATTTTCCTCTATCATTCGCACCAAGAGTCGCAGATTACTTAACTCAGGAGCTCTGAGAATGGAACGGCAAGAGGTGTTCCGCTTACGTCATAAACAGTGCTCCAGAGCGCTTAGCAACGGGCACAACGAAACGTGTGTGCGGGATAATGACCATTCCCGCCTAGTGCAGGCAATGCACAATCACTGCCAAAAAGCAGAGAAAGGCGCTTAGCATTCGGCTTGTGTGCAAAGCTTTCAGACTGCCAGAGGACCGCAGCTGTGGTACGCCCATTGCTCATTTGACGTTAGATGTCGCCTGCAAGAACTTCACCCGCATCTAGTTTATGCTGCTACCTGTTGTTAGGCGACAACAAGGACACATGTAGAGATATGCTTTTTCCTGCCTCATTTTCCTAGGCCACGCTCTTCTGTGGCTCTTTAGTGCTTTCCAAACTCCTATGTGCATGCTGCTGCTTCCATCTGACAAGGAGCACAGCCTTCTGACAGCAGCTTTCAACTTGTCTAAGAAAGAGCTTGGCCATTTAGATGTGATGCAAGTCTGTGTGTGTCTAAGGTGCAGGTGCAAGCTCGTGACAAAGGTGTTCTCCAGGTTCAGTTTCTATATGCCAGACACATTGGAAATGTTTTCCTCTGGCATTCGCACCAAGAGTCGCAGATTACTTAACTCAGGAGCTCTGAGAATGGAACGGCAAGAGGTGTTCCGCTTACGTCATAAACAGTGCTCCAGAGCGCTTAGCAACGGGCACAACGAAACGTGTCTGTGGGATAGTGACCATTCCCGCCTAGTGCTGGCAATGCACGAGCACTGCCAAAAGGCAAAGGAAGGCGCTTAGCATCCGGCTTGTGCACAAAACTTTCAGACTGCCAGAGGACCGCAGCTGTGGTAAGCCCGCTTGCTCATTTGACGTTAGATGTCGCCTGCAAGATCTTCACCCGCATCTGGTTTATGCTGCTACCTGTTGTTAGGCGACAAGAAGGACACACGTAGCGTTTTTCCTTCCTCATTTTCCTAGGCCACGCTCTTCTGTGGCTCTTTAGTGCTTGCCAAACTCCTATGTGCGTGCTGCTGCTTCCATCTGACAAGGAGCACAGCCTTCTGACAGCAGCTTTCAACTTGTCTAAGAAAGAGCTTGGCCACTCAGATGTGATGCAAATATGTGGGTGTCTAAGGTGCAGGTGCAAGCTCCTGACAAAGGTGTTCTCCAGGTTCAGTTTCTCCCTGCCAGACACATTGGAAATGTTTTCCTCTATCATTCGTACCAAGAGTCGCAGATTACTTAACTCAGGAGCTCTGAGAATGGAACGGCAAGAGATGTTCCGCTTACGTCATAAACTGTGCTCCAGAGCGCTTAGCAACGGGCACAACGAAACGTGTGTGCGGGATAATGACCATTCCCGCCTAGTGCAGGCAATGCACAATCACTGCCAAAAAGCAGAGAAAGGCGCTTAGCATCCGGCTTGTGCGCAAAGCTTTCAGACTGCCAGAGGACTGCAGCTGTGGTAAGCCCATTGCTCATTTGACGTTAGATGTCGCCTGCAAGAACTTCACCCGCATCTGGTTTATGCTGCTACCTGTTGTTAGGCGACAACAAGGACACACGTAGCGTTTTTCCTTCCTCATTTTCCTAGGCCACGCTCTTCTGTGGCTCTTTAGTGCTTTCCAAACTCCTATGTGCGTGCTGCTGCTTCCATCTGACAAGGAGCACAGCCTTCTGACAGCAGCTTTCAACTTGTCTAAGAAAGAGCTTGGCCATTTAGATGTGATGCAAATCTGTGTGTGTGTAAGGTGCAGGTGCAAGCTCGTGACAAAGGTGTTCTCCAGGTTCAGTTTCTATATGCTGGACACATTGGAAATGTTTTCCTCTGGCATTCGCACCAAGAGTCGCAGATTACTTAACTCAGGAGCTCTGAGAATGGAACGGCAAGAGGTGTTCCGCTTACGTCATAAACAGTGCTCCAGAGCGCTTAGCAACGGGCACAACGAAACGTGTCTGTGGGATAGTGACCATTCCCGCCTAGTGCTGGCAATGCACGAGCACTGCCAAAAGGCAAAGGAAGGCGCTTAGCATCCGGCTTGTGCACAAAACTTTCAGACTGCCAGAGGACCGCAGCTGTGGTAAGCCCATTGCTCATTTGACGTTAGATGTCGCCTGCAAGAACTTCACCCGCATCTGGTTTATGCTGCTACCTGTTGTTAGGCGACAACAAGGACACATGTAGAGATATGCTTTTTCCTGCCTCATTTTCCTAGGCCACGCTCTTCTGTGGCTCTTTAGTGCTTTCCAAACTCCTATGTGCGTGCTGCTGCTTCCATCTGACAAGGAGCACAGCCTTCTGACAGCAGCTTTCAACTTGTCTAAGAAAGAGCTTGGCCATTTAGATGTGATGCAAATCTGTGTGTGTGTAAGGTGCAGGTGCAAGCTCCTGACAAAGGTGTTCTCCAGGTTCAGTTTCTCCCTGCCAGACACATTGGAAATATTTTCCTCTATCATTCGCACCAAGAGTCGCAGATTACTTAACTCAGGAGCTCTGAGAATGGAACGGCAAGAGGTGTTCCGCTTACGTCATAAACAGTGCTCCAGAGCGCTTAGCAACGGGCACAACGAAACGTGTCTGTGGGATAATGACCATTCCCACCTAGTGCTGGCAATGCACGAGCACTGCCAAAAGGCAAAGGAAGGCGCTTAGCATCCGGCTTGTGCACAAAGTTTTCAGACTGCCAGAGGACCGCAGCTGTGGTAAGCCCATTGCTCATTTGACGTTAGATGTCGCCTGCAAGAACTTCACCCGCATCTGGTTTATGCTGCTACCTGTTGTTAGGCGACAACAAGGACACATGTAGAGATATGCTTTTTCCTGCCTCATTTTCCTAGGCCACGCTCTTCTGTGGCTCTTTAGTGCTTTCCAAACTCCTATGTGCGTGCTGCTGCTTCCATCTGACAAGGAGCACAGCCTTCTGACAGCAGCTTTCAACTTGTCTAAGAAAGAGCTTGGCCATTTAGATGTGATGCAAATCTGTGTGTGTGTAAGGTGCAGGTGCAAGCTCGTGACAAAGGTGTTCTCCAGGTTCAGTTTCTCCCTGCCAGACACATTGGAAATGTTTTCCTCTGGCATTCGCACCAAGAGTCGCAGATTACTTAACTCAGGAGCTCTGAGAATGGAACGGCAAGAGGTGTTCCGCTTACGTCATAAACAGTGCTCCAGAGCGCTTAGCAACGGGCACAACGAATCGTGTCTGTGGGATAGTGACCATTCCCACCTAGTGCTGGCAATGCACGAGCACTGCCAAAAGGCAAAGGAAGGCGCTTAGCATCCGGCTTGTGCACAAAGCTTTCAGACTGCCAGAGGACCGCAGCTGTGGTAAGCCCATTGCTCATTTGACGTTAGATGTCGCCTGCAAGAACTTCACCCGCATCTGGTTTATGCTGCTACCTGTTGTTAGGCGACAACAAGGACACATGTAGAGATATGCTTTTTCCTGCCTCATTTTCCTAGGCCACGCTCTTCTGTGGCTCTTTAGTGCTTTCCAAACTCCTATGTGTGTGCTGCTGCTTCCATCTGACAAGGAGCACAGCCTTCTGACAGCAGCTTTCAACTTGTCTAAGAAAGAGCTTGGCCATTTAGATGTGATGCAAATCTGTGTGTGTGTAAGGTGCAGGTGCAAGCTCGTGACAAAGGTGTTCTCCAGGTTCAGTTTCTCCCTGCCAGACACATTGGAAATATTTTCCTCTATCATTCGCACCAAGAGTCGCAGATTACTTAACTCAGGAGCTCTGAGAATGGAACGGCAAGAGGTGTTCCGCTTACGTCATAAACAGTGCTCCAGAGCGCTTAGCAACGGGCACAACGAAACGTGTGTGCGGGATAATGACCATTCCCGCCTAGTGCAGGCAATGCACAATCACTGCCAAAAAGCAGAGAAAGGCGCTTAGCATTCGGCTTGTGTGCAAAGCTTTCAGACTGCCAGAGGACCGCAGCTGTGGTAAGCCCATTGCTCATTTGACGTTAGATGTCGCCTGCAAGAACTTCACCCGCATCTAGTTTATGCTGCTACCTGTTGTTAGGCGACAACAAGGACACATGTAGAGATATGCTTTTTCCTGCCTCATTTTCCTAGGCCACGCTCTTCTGTGGCTCTTTAGTGCTTTCCAAACTCCTATGTGCATGCTGCTGCTTCCATCTGACAAGGAGCACAGCCTTCTGACAGCAGCTTTCAACTTGTCTAAGAAAGAGCTTGGCCATTTAGATGTGATGCAAGTCTGTGTGTGTCTAAGGTGCAGGTGCAAGCTCGTGACAAAGGTGTTCTCCAGGTTCAGTTTCTATATGCCAGACACATTGGAAATGTTTTCCTCTGGCATTCGCACCAAGAGTCGCAGATTACTTAACTCAGGAGCTCTGAGAATGGAACGGCAAGAGGTGTTCCGCTTACGTCATAAACAGTGCTCCAGAGCGCTTAGCAACGGGCACAACGAAACGTGTCTGTGGGATAGTGACCATTCCCGCCTAGTGCTGGCAATGCACGAGCACTGCCAAAAGGCAAAGGAAGGCGCTTAGCATCCGGCTTGTGCACAAAACTTTCAGACTGCCAGAGGACCGCAGCTGTGGTAAGCCCGCTTGCTCATTTGACGTTAGATGTCGCCTGCAAGATCTTCACCCGCATCTGGTTTATGCTGCTACCTGTTGTTAGGCGACAAGAAGGACACACGTAGCGTTTTTCCTTCCTCATTTTCCTAGGCCACGCTCTTCTGTGGCTCTTTAGTGCTTGCCAAACTCCTATGTGCGTGCTGCTGCTTCCATCTGACAAGGAGCACAGCCTTCTGACAGCAGCTTTCAACTTGTCTAAGAAAGAGCTTGGCCACTCAGATGTGATGCAAATATGTGGGTGTCTAAGGTGCAGGTGCAAGCTCCTGACAAAGGTGTTCTCCAGGTTCAGTTTCTCCCTGCCAGACACATTGGAAATGTTTTCCTCTATCATTCGTACCAAGAGTCGCAGATTACTTAACTCAGGAGCTCTGAGAATGGAACGGCAAGAGATGTTCCGCTTACGTCATAAACTGTGCTCCAGAGCGCTTAGCAACGGGCACAACGAAACGTGTGTGCGGGATAATGACCATTCCCGCCTAGTGCAGGCAATGCACAATCACTGCCAAAAAGCAGAGAAAGGCGCTTAGCATCCGGCTTGTGCGCAAAGCTTTCAGACTGCCAGAGGACTGCAGCTGTGGTAAGCCCATTGCTCATTTGACGTTAGATGTCGCCTGCAAGAACTTCACCCGCATCTGGTTTATGCTGCTACCTGTTGTTAGGCGACAACAAGGACACACGTAGCGTTTTTCCTTCCTCATTTTCCTAGGCCACGCTCTTCTGTGGCTCTTTAGTGCTTTCCAAACTCCTATGTGCGTGCTGCTGCTTCCATCTGACAAGGAGCACAGCCTTCTGACAGCAGCTTTCAACTTGTCTAAGAAAGAGCTTGGCCATTTAGATGTGATGCAAATCTGTGTGTGTGTAAGGTGCAGGTGCAAGCTCGTGACAAAGGTGTTCTCCAGGTTCAGTTTCTCCCTGCCAGACACATTGGAAATGTTTTCCTCTGGCATTCGCACCAAGAGTCGCAGATTACTTAACTCAGGAGCTCTGAGAATGGAACGGCAAGAGGTGTTCCGCTTACGTCATAAACAGTGCTCCAGAGCGCTTAGCAACGGGCACAACGAAACGTGTCTGTGGGATAGTGACCATTCCCGCCTAGTGCTGGCAATGCACGAGCACTGCCAAAAGGCAAAGGAAGGCGCTTAGCATCCGGCTTGTGCACAAAACTTTCAGACTGCCAGAGGACCGCAGCTGTGGTAAGCCCATTGCTCATTTGACGTTAGATGTCGCCTGCAAGAACTTCACCCGCATCTGGTTTATGCTGCTACCTGTTGTTAGGCGACAACAAGGACACATGTAGAGATATGCTTTTTCCTGCCTCATTTTCCTAGGCCACGCTCTTCTGTGGCTCTTTAGTGCTTTCCAAACTCCTATGTGCGTGCTGCTGCTTCCATCTGACAAGGAGCACAGCCTTCTGACAGCAGCTTTCAACTTGTCTAAGAAAGAGCTTGGCCATTTAGATGTGATGCAAATCTGTGTGTGTGTAAGGTGCAGGTGCAAGCTCCTGACAAAGGTGTTCTCCAGGTTCAGTTTCTCCCTGCCAGACACATTGGAAATATTTTCCTCTATCATTCGCACCAAGAGTCGCAGATTACTTAACTCAGGAGCTCTGAGAATGGAACGGCAAGAGGTGTTCCGCTTACGTCATAAACAGTGCTCCAGAGCGCTTAGCAACGGGCACAACGAAACGTGTGTGCGGGATAATGACCATTCCCGCCTAGTGCAGGCAATGCACAATCACTGCCAAAAAGCAGAGAAAGGCGCTTAGCATTCGGCTTGTGTGCAAAGCTTTCAGACTGCCAGAGGACCGCAGCTGTGGTAAGCCCATTGCTCATTTGACGTTAGATGTCGCCTGCAAGAACTTCACCCGCATCTAGTTTATGCTGCTACCTGTTGTTAGGCGACAACAAGGACACATGTAGAGATATGCTTTTTCCTGCCTCATTTTCCTAGGCCACGCTCTTCTGTGGCTCTTTAGTGCTTTCCAAACTCCTATGTGCGTGCTGCTGCTTCCATCTGACAAGGAGCACAGCCTTCTGACAGCAGCTTTCAACTTGTCTAAGAAAGAGCTTGGCCATTTAGATGTGATGCAAGTCTGTGTGTGTCTAAGGTGCAGGTGCAAGCTCGTGACAAAGGTGTTCTCCAGGTTCAGTTTCTATATGCCAGACACATTGGAAATGTTTTCCTCTGGCATTCGCACCAAGAGTCGCAGATTACTTAACTCAGGAGCTCTGAGAATGGAACGGCAAGAGGTGTTCCGCTTACGTCATAAACAGTGCTCCAGAGCGCTTAGCAACGGGCACAACGAAACGTGTCTGTGGGATAGTGACCATTCCCACCTAGTGCTGGCAATGCACGAGCACTGCCAAAAGGCAAAGGAAGGCGCTTAGCATCCGGCTTGTGCACAAAACTTTCAGACTGCCAGAGGACCGCAGCTGTGGTAAGCCCGCTTGCTCATTTGACGTTAGATGTCGCCTGCAAGATCTTCACCCGCATCTGGTTTATGCTGCTACCTGTTGTTAGGAGACAACAAGGGCACATGTAGCAAATGCTTTTTCCTGCCTCATTTTGCTAGACCCCGCTTTTCTGTGTCTCTTTAGTTTTGCCAAACTCCTATGTGCATGCTGCTGCTTCCATCTGACAAGGAGCACAGCCTTCTGACAGCAGCTTTCAACTTGTCTAAGAAAGAGCTTGGCCATTTAGATGTGATGCAAGTCTGTGTGTGTCTAAGGTGCAGGTGCAAGCTCGTGACAAAGGTGTTCTCCAGGTTCAGTTTCTATATGCCAGACACATTGGAAATGTTTTCCTCTGGCATTCGCACCAAGAGTCGCAGATTACTTAACTCAGGAGCTCTGAGAATGGAACGGCAAGAGGTGTTCCGCTTACGTCATAAACAGTGCTCCAGAGCGCTTAGCAACGGGCACAACGAAACGTGTCTGTGGGATAATGACCATTCCCGCCTAGTGCTGGCAATGCACGAGCACTGCCAAAAGGCAAAGGAAGGCGCTTAGCATCCGGCTTGTGCACAAAGCTTTCAGACTGCCAGAGGACCGCAGCTGTGGTAAGCCCATTGCTCATTTGACGTTAGATGTCGCCTGCAAGAACTTCACCCGCATCTGGTTTATGCTGCTACCTGTTGTTAGGCGACAACAAGGACACATGTAGAGATATGCTTTTTCCTGCCTCATTTTCCTAGGCCACGCTCTTCTGTGGCTCTTTAGTGCTTTCCAAACTCCTATGTGCGTGCTGCTGCTTCCATCTGACAAGGAGCACAGCCTTCTGACAGCAGCTTTCAACTTGTCTAAGAAAGAGCTTGGCCATTTAGATGTGATGCAAATCTGTGTGTGTGTAAGGTGCAGGTGCAAGCTCGTGACAAAGGTGTTCTCCAGGTTCAGTTTCTCCCTGCCAGACACATTGGAAATGTTTTCCTCTGGCATTCGCACCAAGAGTCGCAGATTACTTAACTCAGGAGCTCTGAGAATGGAACGGCAAGAGGTGTTCCGCTTACGTCATAAACAGTGCTCCAGAGCGCTTAGCAACGGGCACAACGAATCGTGTCTGTGGGATAGTGACCATTCCCACCTAGTGCTGGCAATGCACGAGCACTGCCAAAAGGCAAAGGAAGGCGCTTAGCATCCGGCTTGTGCACAAAGCTTTCAGACTGCCAGAGGACCGCAGCTGTGGTAAGCCCATTGCTCATTTGACGTTAGATGTCGCCTGCAAGAACTTCACCCGCATCTGGTTTATGCTGCTACCTGTTGTTAGGCGACAACAAGGACACATGTAGAGATATGCTTTTTCCTGCCTCATTTTCCTAGGCCACGCTCTTCTGTGGCTCTTTAGTGCTTTCCAAACTCCTATGTGTGTGCTGCTGCTT
Organism: Poecile atricapillus; assembly: GCF_030490865.1. Lineage (NCBI taxonomy): Eukaryota > Metazoa > Chordata > Aves > Passeriformes > Paridae > Poecile > Poecile atricapillus. The sequence continues at coordinate 440,546 of NW_026709233.1, read as the reverse complement.
CCATCTGACAAGGAGCACAGCCTTCTGACAGCAGCTTTCAACTTGTCTAAGAAAGAGCTTGGCCATTTAGATGTGATGCAAATCTGTGTGTGTGTAAGGTGCAGGTGCAAGCTCGTGACAAAGGTGTTCTCCAGGTTCAGTTTCTCCCTGCCAGACACATTGGAAATATTTTCCTCTATCATTCGCACCAAGAGTCGCAGATTACTTAACTCAGGAGCTCTGAGAATGGAACGGCAAGAGGTGTTCCGCTTACGTCATAAACAGTGCTCCAGAGCGCTTAGCAACGGGCACAACGAAACGTGTGTGCGGGATAATGACCATTCCCGCCTAGTGCAGGCAATGCACAATCACTGCCAAAAAGCAGAGAAAGGCGCTTAGCATTCGGCTTGTGTGCAAAGCTTTCAGACTGCCAGAGGACCGCAGCTGTGGTAAGCCCATTGCTCATTTGACGTTAGATGTCGCCTGCAAGAACTTCACCCGCATCTAGTTTATGCTGCTACCTGTTGTTAGGCGACAACAAGGACACATGTAGAGATATGCTTTTTCCTGCCTCATTTTCCTAGGCCACGCTCTTCTGTGGCTCTTTAGTGCTTTCCAAACTCCTATGTGCATGCTGCTGCTTCCATCTGACAAGGAGCACAGCCTTCTGACAGCAGCTTTCAACTTGTCTAAGAAAGAGCTTGGCCATTTAGATGTGATGCAAGTCTGTGTGTGTCTAAGGTGCAGGTGCAAGCTCGTGACAAAGGTGTTCTCCAGGTTCAGTTTCTATATGCCAGACACATTGGAAATGTTTTCCTCTGGCATTCGCACCAAGAGTCGCAGATTACTTAACTCAGGAGCTCTGAGAATGGAACGGCAAGAGGTGTTCCGCTTACGTCATAAACAGTGCTCCAGAGCGCTTAGCAACGGGCACAACGAAACGTGTCTGTGGGATAGTGACCATTCCCGCCTAGTGCTGGCAATGCACGAGCACTGCCAAAAGGCAAAGGAAGGTGCTTAGCATCCGGCTTGTGCACAAAACTTTCAGACTGCCAGAGGACCGCAGCTGTGGTAAGCCCGCTTGCTCATTTGACGTTAGATGTCGCCTGCAAGATCTTCACCCGCATCTGGTTTATGCTGCTACCTGTTGTTAGGAGACAACAAGGGCACATGTAGCAAATGCTTTTTCCTGCCTCATTTTGCTAGACCCCGCTCTTCTGTGTCTCTTTAGTTCTTGCCAAACTCCTATGTGCGTGCTGCTGCTTCCATCTGACAAGGAGCACAGCCTTCTGACAGCAGCTTTCAACTTGTCGAAGAAAGAGCTTGGCCATTTAGATGTGATGCAAATCTGTGTGTGTGTAAGGTGCAGGTGCAAGCTCGTGACAAAGGTGTTCTCCAGGTTCAGTTTCTCCCTGCCAGACACATTGGAAATGTTTTCCTCTATCATTCGCACCAAGAGTCGCAGATTACTTAACTCAGGAGCTCTGAGAATGGAACGGCAAGAGGTGTTCCGCTTACGTCATAAACAGTGCTCCAGAGCGCTTAGCAACGGGCACAACGAAACGTGTGTGCGGGATAATGACCATTCCCGCCTAGTGCAGGCAATGCACAATCACTGCCAAAAAGCAGAGAAAGGCGCTTAGCATTCGGCTTGTGTGCAAAGCTTTCAGACTGCCAGAGGACCGCAGCTGTGGTAAGCCCATTGCTCATTTGACGTTAGATGTCGCCTGCAAGAACTTCACCCGCATCTAGTTTATGCTGCTACCTGTTGTTAGGCGACAACAAGGACACATGTAGAGATATGCTTTTTCCTGCCTCATTTTCCTAGGCCACGCTCTTCTGTGGCTCTTTAGTGCTTTCCAAACTCCTATGTGCATGCTGCTGCTTCCATCTGACAAGGAGCACAGCCTTCTGACAGCAGCTTTCAACTTGTCTAAGAAAGAGCTTGGCCATTTAGATGTGATGCAAGTCTGTGTGTGTCTAAGGTGCAGGTGCAAGCTCGTGACAAAGGTGTTCTCCAGGTTCAGTTTCTATATGCTGGACACATTGGAAATGTTTTCCTCTGGCATTCGCACCAAGAGTCGCAGATTACTTAACTCAGGAGCTCTGAGAATGGAACGGCAAGAGGTGTTCCGCTTACGTCATAAACAGTGCTCCAGAGCGCTTAGCAACGGGCACAACGAAACGTGTCTGTGGGATAGTGACCATTCCCGCCTAGTGCTGGCAATGCACAATCACTGCCAAAAGGCAAAGGAAGGCGCTTAGCATCCGGCTTGTGTGCAAAGCTTTCAGACTGCCAGAGGACCGCAGCTGTGGTAAGCCCATTGCTCATTTGACGTTAGATGTCGCCTGCAAGAACTTCACCCGCATCTAGTTTATGCTGCTACCTGTTGTTAGGCGACAACAAGGACACATGTAGAGATATGCTTTTTCCTGCCTCATTTTCCTAGGCCACGCTCTTCTGTGGCTCTTTAGTGCTTTCCAAACTCCTATGTGCGTGCTGCTGCTTCCATCTGACAAGGAGCACAGCCTTCTGACAGCAGCTTTCAACTTGTCTAAGAAAGAGCTTGGCCATTTAGATGTGATGCAAATCTGTGTGTGTCTAAGGTGCAGGTGCAAGCTCCTGACAAAGGTGTTCTCCAGGTTCAGTTTCTATATGCCAGACGCATTGGAAATGTTTTCCTCTGGCATTCGCACCAAGAGTCGCAGATTACTTAACTCAGGAGCTCTGAGAATGGAACGGCAAGAGGTGTTCCGCTTACGTCATAAACAGTGCTCCAGAGCGCTTAGCAACGGGCACAACGAATCGTGTCTGTGGGATAGTGACCATTCCCACCTAGTGCTGGCAATGCACGAGCACTGCCAAAAGGCAAAGGAAGGCGCTTAGCATCCGGCTTGTGCACAAAGCTTTCAGACTGCCAGAGGACCGCAGCTGTGGTAAGCCCGTTTGCTCATTTGGCGTTAGATGTCGCCTGCAAGATCTTCACCCGCATCTGGTTTATGCTGCTACCTGTTGTTAGGCGACAAGAAGGACACACGTAGCGTTTTTCCTTCCTCATTTTCCTAGGCCACGCTCTTCTGTGGCTCTTTAGTGCTTGCCAAACTCCTATGTGCGTGCTGCTGCTTCCATCTGACAAGGAGCACAGCCTTCTGACAGCAGCTTTCAACTTGTCTAAGAAAGAGCTTGGCCATTTAGATGTGATGCAAATCTGTGTGTGTGTAAGGTGCAGGTGCAAGCTCCTGACAAAGGTGTTCTCCAGGTTCAGTTTCTCCCTGCCAGACACATTGGAAATATTTTCCTCTATCATTCGCACCAAGAGTCGCAGATTACTTAACTCAGGAGCTCTGAGAATGGAACGGCAAGAGGTGTTCCGCTTACGTCATAAACAGTGCTCCAGAGCGCTTAGCAACGGGCACAACGAAACGTGTGTGCGGGATAATGACCATTCCCGCCTAGTGCAGGCAATGCACAATCACTGCCAAAAAGCAGAGAAAGGCGCTTAGCATTCGGCTTGTGTGCAAAGCTTTCAGACTGCCAGAGGACCGCAGCTGTGGTAAGCCCATTGCTCATTTGACGTTAGATGTCGCCTGCAAGAACTTCACCCGCATCTAGTTTATGCTGCTACCTGTTGTTAGGCGACAACAAGGACACATGTAGAGATATGCTTTTTCCTGCCTCATTTTCCTAGGCCACGCTCTTCTGTGGCTCTTTAGTGCTTTCCAAACTCCTATGTGCGTGCTGCTGCTTCCATCTGACAAGGAGCACAGCCTTCTGACAGCAGCTTTCAACTTGTCTAAGAAAGAGCTTGGCCATTTAGATGTGATGCAAGTCTGTGTGTGTCTAAGGTGCAGGTGCAAGCTCGTGACAAAGGTGTTCTCCAGGTTCAGTTTCTATATGCTGGACACATTGGAAATGTTTTCCTCTGGCATTCGCACCAAGAGTCGCAGATTACTTAACTCAGGAGCTCTGAGAATGGAACGGCAAGAGGTGTTCCGCTTACGTCATAAACAGTGCTCCAGAGCGCTTAGCAACGGGCACAACGAAACGTGTCTGTGGGATAGTGACCATTCCCGCCTAGTGCTGGCAATGCACGAGCACTGCCAAAAGGCAAAGGAAGGCGCTTAGCATCCGGCTTGTGCACAAAACTTTCAGACTGCCAGAGGACCGCAGCTGTGGTAAGCCCGCTTGCTCATTTGACGTTAGATGTCGCCTGCAAGATCTTCACCCGCATCTGGTTTATGCTGCTACCTGTTGTTAGGAGACAACAAGGGCACATGTAGCAAATGCTTTTTCCTGCCTCATTTTGCTAGACCCCGCTTTTCTGTGTCTCTTTAGTTTTGCCAAACTCCTATGTGCATGCTGCTGCTTCCATCTGACAAGGAGCACAGCCTTCTGACAGCAGCTTTCAACTTGTCTAAGAAAGAGCTTGGCCATTTAGATGTGATGCAAGTCTGTGTGTGTCTAAGGTGCAGGTGCAAGCTCGTGACAAAGGTGTTCTCCAGGTTCAGTTTCTATATGCCAGACACATTGGAAATGTTTTCCTCTGGCATTCGCACCAAGAGTCGCAGATTACTTAACTCAGGAGCTCTGAGAATGGAACGGCAAGAGGTGTTCCGCTTACGTCATAAACAGTGCTCCAGAGCGCTTAGCAACGGGCACAACGAATCGTGTCTGTGGGATAGTGACCATTCCCACCTAGTGCTGGCAATGCACGAGCACTGCCAAAAGGCAAAGGAAGGCGCTTAGCATCCGGCTTGTGCACAAAGCTTTCAGACTGCCAGAGGACCGCAGCTGTGGTAAGCCCATTGCTCATTTGACGTTAGATGTCGCCTGCAAGAACTTCACCCGCATCTGGTTTATGCTGCTACCTGTTGTTAGGCGACAACAAGGACACATGTAGAGATATGCTTTTTCCTGCCTCATTTTCCTAGGCCACGCTCTTCTGTGGCTCTTTAGTGCTTTCCAAACTCCTATGTGTGTGCTGCTGCTTCCATCTGACAAGGAGCACAGCCTTCTGACAGCAGCTTTCAACTTGTCTAAGAAAGAGCTTGGCCATTTAGATGTGATGCAAATCTGTGTGTGTGTAAGGTGCAGGTGCAAGCTCCTGACAAAGGTGTTCTCCAGGTTCAGTTTCTCCCTGCCAGACACATTGGAAATATTTTCCTCTATCATTCGCACCAAGAGTCGCAGATTACTTAACTCAGGAGCTCTGAGAATGGAACGGCAAGAGGTGTTCCGCTTACGTCATAAACAGTGCTCCAGAGCGCTTAGCAACGGGCACAACGAAACGTGTGTGCGGGATAATGACCATTCCCGCCTAGTGCAGGCAATGCACAATCACTGCCAAAAAGCAGAGAAAGGCGCTTAGCATTCGGCTTGTGTGCAAAGCTTTCAGACTGCCAGAGGACCGCAGCTGTGGTAAGCCCATTGCTCATTTGACGTTAGATGTCGCCTGCAAGAACTTCACCCGCATCTAGTTTATGCTGCTACCTGTTGTTAGGCGACAACAAGGACACATGTAGAGATATGCTTTTTCCTGCCTCATTTTCCTAGGCCACGCTCTTCTGTGGCTCTTTAGTGCTTTCCAAACTCCTATGTGCATGCTGCTGCTTCCATCTGACAAGGAGCACAGCCTTCTGACAGCAGCTTTCAACTTGTCTAAGAAAGAGCTTGGCCATTTAGATGTGATGCAAGTCTGTGTGTGTCTAAGGTGCAGGTGCAAGCTCGTGACAAAGGTGTTCTCCAGGTTCAGTTTCTATATGCCAGACACATTGGAAATGTTTTCCTCTGGCATTCGCACCAAGAGTCGCAGATTACTTAACTCAGGAGCTCTGAGAATGGAACGGCAAGAGGTGTTCCGCTTACGTCATAAACAGTGCTCCAGAGCGCTTAGCAACGGGCACAACGAAACGTGTCTGTGGGATAGTGACCATTCCCGCCTAGTGCTGGCAATGCACGAGCACTGCCAAAAGGCAAAGGAAGGCGCTTAGCATCCGGCTTGTGCACAAAACTTTCAGACTGCCAGAGGACCGCAGCTGTGGTAAGCCCGCTTGCTCATTTGACGTTAGATGTCGCCTGCAAGATCTTCACCCGCATCTGGTTTATGCTGCTACCTGTTGTTAGGAGACAACAAGGGCACATGTAGCAAATGCTTTTTCCTGCCTCATTTTGCTAGACCCCGCTCTTCTGTGTCTCTTTAGTTCTTGCCAAACTCCTATGTGCATGCTGCTGCTTCCATCTGACAAGGAGCACAGCCTTCTGACAGCAGCTTTCAACTTGTCGAAGAAAGAGCTTGGCCATTTAGATGTGATGCAAATCTGTGTGTGTGTAAGGTGCAGGTGCAAGCTCCTGACAAAGGTGTTCTCCAGGTTCAGTTTCTCCCTGCCAGACACATTGGAAATGTTTTCCTCTATCATTCGCACCAAGAGTCGCAGATTACTTAACTCAGGAGCTCTGAGAATGGAACGGCAAGAGGTGTTCCGCTTACGTCATAAACAGTGCTCCAGAGCGCTTAGCAACGGGCACAACGAAACGTGTGTGCGGGATAATGACCATTCCCGCCTAGTGCAGGCAATGCACAATCACTGCCAAAAAGCAGAGAAAGGCGCTTAGCATTCGGCTTGTGTGCAAAGCTTTCAGACTGCCAGAGGACCGCAGCTGTGGTAAGCCCATTGCTCATTTGACGTTAGATGTCGCCTGCAAGAACTTCACCCGCATCTAGTTTATGCTGCTACCTGTTGTTAGGCGACAACAAGGACACATGTAGAGATATGCTTTTTCCTGCCTCATTTTCCTAGGCCACGCTCTTCTGTGGCTCTTTAGTGCTTTCCAAACTCCTATGTGCATGCTGCTGCTTCCATCTGACAAGGAGCACAGCCTTCTGACAGCAGCTTTCAACTTGTCTAAGAAAGAGCTTGGCCATTTAGATGTGATGCAAGTCTGTGTGTGTCTAAGGTGCAGGTGCAAGCTCGTGACAAAGGTGTTCTCCAGGTTCAGTTTCTATATGCTGGACACATTGGAAATGTTTTCCTCTGGCATTCGCACCAAGAGTCGCAGATTACTTAACTCAGGAGCTCTGAGAATGGAACGGCAAGAGGTGTTCCGCTTACGTCATAAACAGTGCTCCAGAGCGCTTAGCAACGGGCACAACGAAACGTGTCTGTGGGATAGTGACCATTCCCGCCTAGTGCTGGCAATGCACAATCACTGCCAAAAGGCAAAGGAAGGCGCTTAGCATCCGGCTTGTGTGCAAAGCTTTCAGACTGCCAGAGGACCGCAGCTGTGGTAAGCCCATTGCTCATTTGACGTTAGATGTCGCCTGCAAGAACTTCACCCGCATCTAGTTTATGCTGCTACCTGTTGTTAGGCGACAACAAGGACACATGTAGAGATATGCTTTTTCCTGCCTCATTTTCCTAGGCCACGCTCTTCTGTGGCTCTTTAGTGCTTTCCAAACTCCTATGTGCGTGCTGCTGCTTCCATCTGACAAGGAGCACAGCCTTCTGACAGCAGCTTTCAACTTGTCTAAGAAAGAGCTTGGCCATTTAGATGTGATGCAAATCTGTGTGTGTCTAAGGTGCAGGTGCAAGCTCCTGACAAAGGTGTTCTCCAGGTTCAGTTTCTATATGCCAGACGCATTGGAAATGTTTTCCTCTGGCATTCGCACCAAGAGTCGCAGATTACTTAACTCAGGAGCTCTGAGAATGGAACGGCAAGAGGTGTTCCGCTTACGTCATAAACAGTGCTCCAGAGCGCTTAGCAACGGGCACAACGAATCGTGTCTGTGGGATAGTGACCATTCCCACCTAGTGCTGGCAATGCACGAGCACTGCCAAAAGGCAAAGGAAGGCGCTTAGCATCCGGCTTGTGCACAAAGCTTTCAGACTGCCAGAGGACCGCAGCTGTGGTAAGCCCGTTTGCTCATTTGGCGTTAGATGTCGCCTGCAAGATCTTCACCCGCATCTGGTTTATGCTGCTACCTGTTGTTAGGCGACAAGAAGGACACATGTAGAGATATGCTTTTTCCTGCCTCATTTTCCTAGGCCACGCTCTTCTGTGGCTCTTTAGTGCTTTCCAAACTCCTATGTGTGTGCTGCTGCTTCCATCTGACAAGGAGCACAGCCTTCTGACAGCAGCTTTCAACTTGTCTAAGAAAGAGCTTGGCCATTTAGATGTGATGCAAATCTGTGTGTGTGTAAGGTGCAGGTGCAAGCTCCTGACAAAGGTGTTCTCCAGGTTCAGTTTCTCCCTGCCAGACACATTGGAAATATTTTCCTCTATCATTCGCACCAAGAGTCGCAGATTACTTAACTCAGGAGCTCTGAGAATGGAACGGCAAGAGGTGTTCCGCTTACGTCATAAACAGTGCTCCAGAGCGCTTAGCAACGGGCACAACGAAACGTGTGTGCGGGATAATGACCATTCCCGCCTAGTGCAGGCAATGCACAATCACTGCCAAAAAGCAGAGAAAGGCGCTTAGCATTCGGCTTGTGTGCAAAGCTTTCAGACTGCCAGAGGACCGCAGCTGTGGTAAGCCCATTGCTCATTTGACGTTAGATGTCGCCTGCAAGAACTTCACCCGCATCTAGTTTATGCTGCTACCTGTTGTTAGGCGACAACAAGGACACATGTAGAGATATGCTTTTTCCTGCCTCATTTTCCTAGGCCACGCTCTTCTGTGGCTCTTTAGTGCTTTCCAAACTCCTATGTGCATGCTGCTGCTTCCATCTGACAAGGAGCACAGCCTTCTGACAGCAGCTTTCAACTTGTCTAAGAAAGAGCTTGGCCATTTAGATGTGATGCAAGTCTGTGTGTGTCTAAGGTGCAGGTGCAAGCTCGTGACAAAGGTGTTCTCCAGGTTCAGTTTCTATATGCCAGACACATTGGAAATGTTTTCCTCTGGCATTCGCACCAAGAGTCGCAGATTACTTAACTCAGGAGCTCTGAGAATGGAACGGCAAGAGGTGTTCCGCTTACGTCATAAACAGTGCTCCAGAGCGCTTAGCAACGGGCACAACGAAACGTGTCTGTGGGATAGTGACCATTCCCGCCTAGTGCTGGCAATGCACGAGCACTGCCAAAAGGCAAAGGAAGGCGCTTAGCATCCGGCTTGTGCACAAAACTTTCAGACTGCCAGAGGACCGCAGCTGTGGTAAGCCCGCTTGCTCATTTGACGTTAGATGTCGCCTGCAAGATCTTCACCCGCATCTGGTTTATGCTGCTACCTGTTGTTAGGAGACAACAAGGGCACATGTAGCAAATGCTTTTTCCTGCCTCATTTTGCTAGACCCCGCTCTTCTGTGTCTCTTTAGTTCTTGCCAAACTCCTATGTGCATGCTGCTGCTTCCATCTGACAAGGAGCACAGCCTTCTGACAGCAGCTTTCAACTTGTCGAAGAAAGAGCTTGGCCATTTAGATGTGATGCAAATCTGTGTGTGTGTAAGGTGCAGGTGCAAGCTCGTGACAAAGGTGTTCTCCAGGTTCAGTTTCTCCCTGTCAGACACATTGGAAATGTTTTCCTCTGGCATTCGCACCAAGAGTCGCAGATTACTTAACTCAGGAGCTCTGAGAATGGAACGGCAAGAGGTGTTCCGCTTACGTCATAAACAGTGCTCCAGAGCGCTTAGCAACGGGCACAACGAATCGTGTCTGTGGGATAGTGACCATTCCCACCTAGTGCTGGCAATGCACGAGCACTGCCAAAAGGCAAAGGAAGGCGCTTAGCATCCGGCTTGTGCACAAAGCTTTCAGACTGCCAGAGGACCGCAGCTGTGGTAAGCCCATTGCTCATTTGACGTTAGATGTCGCCTGCAAGAACTTCACCCGCATCTGGTTTATGCTGCTACCTGTTGTTAGGCGACAACAAGGACACATGTAGAGATATGCTTTTTCCTGCCTCATTTTCCTAGGCCACGCTCTTCTGTGGCTCTTTAGTGCTTTCCAAACTCCTATGTGTGTGCTGCTGCTTCCATCTGACAAGGAGCACAGCCTTCTGACAGCAGCTTTCAACTTGTCTAAGAAAGAGCTTGGCCATTTAGATGTGATGCAAATCTGTGTGTGTGTAAGGTGCAGGTGCAAGCTCGTGACAAAGGTGTTCTCCAGGTTCAGTTTCTCCCTGCCAGACACATTGGAAATGTTTTCCTCTATCATTCGCACCAAGAGTCGCAGATTACTTAACTCAGGAGCTCTGAGAATGGAACGGCAAGAGGTGTTCCGCTTACGTCATAAACAGTGCTCCAGAGCGCTTAGCAACGGGCACAACGAAACGTGTGTGCGGGATAATGACCATTCCCGCCTAGTGCAGGCAATGCACAATCACTGCCAAAAAGCAGAGAAAGGCGCTTAGCATTCGGCTTGTGTGCAAAGCTTTCAGACTGCCAGAGGACCGCAGCTGTGGTAAGCCCGCTTGCTCATTTGACGTTAGATGTCGCCTGCAAGAACTTCACCCGCATCTAGTTTATGCTGCTACCTGTTGTTAGGCGACAACAAGGACACATGTAGAGATATGCTTTTTCCTGCCTCATTTTCCTAGGCCACGCTCTTCTGTGGCTCTTTAGTGCTTTCCAAACTCCTATGTGCATGCTGCTGCTTCCATCTGACAAGGAGCACAGCCTTCTGACAGCAGCTTTCAACTTGTCTAAGAAAGAGCTTGGCCATTTAGATGTGATGCAAGTCTGTGTGTGTCTAAGGTGCAGGTGCAAGCTCGTGACAAAGGTGTTCTCCAGGTTCAGTTTCTATATGCTGGACACATTGGAAATGTTTTCCTCTGGCATTCGCACCAAGAGTCGCAGATTACTTAACTCAGGAGCTCTGAGAATGGAACGGCAAGAGGTGTTCCGCTTACGTCATAAACAGTGCTCCAGAGCGCTTAGCAACGGGCACAACGAAACGTGTCTGTGGGATAGTGACCATTCCCGCCTAGTGCTGGCAATGCACAATCACTGCCAAAAGGCAAAGGAAGGCGCTTAGCATCCGGCTTGTGTGCAAAGCTTTCAGACTGCCAGAGGACCGCAGCTGTGGTAAGCCCATTGCTCATTTGACGTTAGATGTCGCCTGCAAGAACTTCACCCGCATCTAGTTTATGCTGCTACCTGTTGTTAGGCGACAACAAGGACACATGTAGAGATATGCTTTTTCCTGCCTCATTTTCCTAGGCCACGCTCTTCTGTGGCTCTTTAGTGCTTTCCAAACTCCTATGTGCGTGCTGCTGCTTCCATCTGACAAGGAGCACAGCCTTCTGACAGCAGCTTTCAACTTGTCTAAGAAAGAGCTTGGCCATTTAGATGTGATGCAAATCTGTGTGTGTCTAAGGTGCAGGTGCAAGCTCCTGACAAAGGTGTTCTCCAGGTTCAGTTTCTATATGCCAGACGCATTGGAAATGTTTTCCTCTGGCATTCGCACCAAGAGTCGCAGATTACTTAACTCAGGAGCTCTGAGAATGGAACGGCAAGAGGTGTTCCGCTTACGTCATAAACAGTGCTCCAGAGCGCTTAGCAACGGGCACAACGAATCGTGTCTGTGGGATAGTGACCATTCCCACCTAGTGCTGGCAATGCACGAGCACTGCCAAAAGGCAAAGGAAGGCGCTTAGCATCCGGCTTGTGCACAAAGCTTTCAGACTGCCAGAGGACCGCAGCTGTGGTAAGCCCGTTTGCTCATTTGGCGTTAGATGTCGCCTGCAAGATCTTCACCCGCATCTGGTTTATGCTGCTACCTGTTGTTAGGCGACAAGAAGGACACACGTAGCGTTTTTCCTTCCTCATTTTCCTAGGCCACGCTCTTCTGTGGCTCTTTAGTGCTTGCCAAACTCCTATGTGCGTGCTGCTGCTTCCATCTGACAAGGAGCACAGCCTTCTGACAGCAGCTTTCAACTTGTCTAAGAAAGAGCTTGGCCATTTAGATGTGATGCAAATCTGTGTGTGTGTAAGGTGCAGGTGCAAGCTCGTGACAAAGGTGTTCTCCAGGTTCAGTTTCTCCCTGCCAGACACATTGGAAATGTTTTCCTCTGGCATTCGCACCAAGAGTCGCAGATTACTTAACTCAGGAGCTCTGAGAATGGAACGGCAAGAGGTGTTCCGCTTACGTCATAAACAGTGCTCCAGAGCGCTTAGCAACGGGCACAACGAAACGTGTCTGTGGGATAGTGACCATTCCCGCCTAGTGCTGGCAATGCACGAGCACTGCCAAAAGGCAAAGGAAGGCGCTTAGCATCCGGCTTGTGCACAAAACTTTCAGACTGCCAGAGGACCGCAGCTGTGGTAAGCCCGCTTGCTCATTTGACGTTAGATGTCGCCTGCAAGATCTTCACCCGCATCTGGTTTATGCTGCTACCTGTTGTTAGGAGACAACAAGGGCACATGTAGCAAATGCTTTTTCCTGCCTCATTTTGCTAGACCCCGCTTTTCTGTGTCTCTTTAGTTTTGCCAAACTCCTATGTGCATGCTGCTGCTTCCATCTGACAAGGAGCACAGCCTTCTGACAGCAGCTTTCAACTTGTCTAAGAAAGAGCTTGGCCATTTAGATGTGATGCAAGTCTGTGTGTGTCTAAGGTGCAGGTGCAAGCTCGTGACAAAGGTGTTCTCCAGGTTCAGTTTCTATATGCCAGACACATTGGAAATGTTTTCCTCTGGCATTCGCACCAAGAGTCGCAGATTACTTAACTCAGGAGCTCTGAGAATGGAACGGCAAGAGGTGTTCCGCTTACGTCATAAACAGTGCTCCAGAGCGCTTAGCAACGGGCACAACGAAACGTGTCTGTGGGATAATGACCATTCCCGCCTAGTGCTGGCAATGCACGAGCACTGCCAAAAGGCAAAGGAAGGCGCTTAGCATCCGGCTTGTGCACAAAGCTTTCAGACTGCCAGAGGACCGCAGCTGTGGTAAGCCCATTGCTCATTTGACGTTAGATGTCGCCTGCAAGAACTTCACCCGCATCTGGTTTATGCTGCTACCTGTTGTTAGGCGACAACAAGGACACATGTAGAGATATGCTTTTTCCTGCCTCATTTTCCTAGGCCACGCTCTTCTGTGGCTCTTTAGTGCTTTCCAAACTCCTATGTGTGTGCTGCTGCTTCCATCTGACAAGGAGCACAGCCTTCTGACAGCAGCTTTCAACTTGTCTAAGAAAGAGCTTGGCCATTTAGATGTGATGCAAATCTGTGTGTGTGTAAGGTGCAGGTGCAAGCTCCTGACAAAGGTGTTCTCCAGGTTCAGTTTCTCCCTGCCAGACACATTGGAAATATTTTCCTCTATCATTCGCACCAAGAGTCGCAGATTACTTAACTCAGGAGCTCTGAGAATGGAGCGGCAAGAGGTGTTCCGCTTACGTCATAAACAGTGCTCCAGAGCGCTTAGCAACGGGCACAACGAAACGTGTGTGCGGGATAATGACCATTCCCGCCTAGTGCAGGCAATGCACAATCACTGCCAAAAAGCAGAGAAAGGCGCTTAGCATTCGGCTTGTGTGCAAAGCTTTCAGACTGCCAGAGGACCGCAGCTGTGGTAAGCCCATTGCTCATTTGACGTTAGATGTCGCCTGCAAGAACTTCACCCGCATCTGGTTTATGCTGCTACCTGTTGTTAGGCGACAACAAGGACACATGTAGAGATATGCTTTTTCCTGCCTCATTTTCCTAGGCCACGCTCTTCTGTGGCTCTTTAGTGCTTTCCAAACTCCTATGTGCGTGCTGCTGCTTCCATCTGACAAGGAGCACAGCCTTCTGACAGCAGCTTTCAACTTGTCTAAGAAAGAGCTTGGCCATTTAGATGTGATGCAAGTCTGTGTGTGTCTAAGGTGCAGGTGCAAGCTCGTGACAAAGGTGTTCTCCAGGTTCAGTTTCTATATGCCAGACACATTGGAAATGTTTTCCTCTGGCATTCGCACCAAGAGTCGCAGATTACTTAACTCAGGAGCTCTGAGAATGGAACGGCAAGAGGTGTTCCGCTTACGTCATAAACAGTGCTCCAGAGCGCTTAGCAACGGGCACAACGAAACGTGTCTGTGGGATAGTGACCATTCCCGCCTAGTGCTGGCAATGCACGAGCACTGCCAAAAGGCAAAGGAAGGCGCTTAGCATCCGGCTTGTGCACAAAACTTTCAGACTGCCAGAGGACCGCAGCTGTGGTAAGCCCGCTTGCTCATTTGACGTTAGATGTCGCCTGCAAGATCTTCACCCGCATCTGGTTTATGCTGCTACCTGTTGTTAGGAGACAACAAGGGCACATGTAGCAAATGCTTTTTCCTGCCTCATTTTGCTAGACCCCGCTTTTCTGTATCTCTTTAGTTTTGCCAAACTCCTATGTGCATGCTGCTGCTTCCATCTGACAAGGAGCACAGCCTTCTGACAGCAGCTTTCAACTTGTCTAAGAAAGAGCTTGGCCATTTAGATGTGATGCAAGTCTGTGTGTGTCTAAGGTGCAGGTGCAAGCTCGTGACAAAGGTGTTCTCCAGGTTCAGTTTCTATATGCCAGACACATTGGAAATGTTTTCCTCTGGCATTCGCACCAAGAGTCGCAGATTACTTAACTCAGGAGCTCTGAGAATGGAACGGCAAGAGGTGTTCCGCTTACGTCATAAACAGTGCTCCAGAGCGCTTAGCAACGGGCACAACGAAACGTGTCTGTGGGATAATGACCATTCCCGCCTAGTGCAGGCAATGCACAATCACTGCCAAAAAGCAGAGAAAGGCGCTTAGCATTCGGCTTGTGTGCAAAGCTTTCAGACTGCCAGAGGACCGCAGCTGTGGTAAGCCCATTGCTCATTTGACGTTAGATGTCGCCTGCAAGAACTTCACCCGCATCTAGTTTATGCTGCTACCTGTTGTTAGGCGACAACAAGGACACATGTAGAGATATGCTTTTTCCTGCCTCATTTTCCTAGGCCACGCTCTTCTGTGGCTCTTTAGTGCTTTCCAAACTCCTATGTGCGTGCTGCTGCTTCCATCTGACAAGGAGCACAGCCTTCTGACAGCAGCTTTCAACTTGTCTAAGAAAGAGCTTGGCCATTTAGATGTGATGCAAGTCTGTGTGTGTGTAAGGTGCAGGTGCAAGCTCGTGACAAAGGTGTTCTCCAGGTTCAGTTTCTATATGCCAGACACATTGGAAATGTTTTCCTCTGGCATTCGCACCAAGAGTCGCAGATTACTTAACTCAGGAGCTCTGAGAATGGAACGGCAAGAGGTGTTCCGCTTACGTCATAAACAGTGCTCCAGAGCGCTTAGCAACGGGCACAACGAAACGTGTCTGTGGGATAGTGACCATTCCCGCCTAGTGCTGGCAATGCACGAGCACTGCCAAAAGGCAAAGGAAGGCGCTTAGCATCCGGCTTGTGCACAAAACTTTCAGACTGCCAGAGGACCGCAGCTGTGGTAAGCCCGCTTGCTCATTTGACGTTAGATGTCGCCTGCAAGATCTTCACCCGCATCTGGTTTATGCTGCTACCTGTTGTTAGGAGACAACAAGGGCACATGTAGCAAATGCTTTTTCCTGCCTCATTTTGCTAGACCCCGCTTTTCTGTGTCTCTTTAGTTTTGCCAAACTCCTATGTGCATGCTGCTGCTTCCATCTGACAAGGAGCACAGCCTTCTGACAGCAGCTTTCAACTTGTCTAAGAAAGAGCTTGGCCATTTAGATGTGATGCAAGTCTGTGTGTGTCTAAGGTGCAGGTGCAAGCTCGTGACAAAGGTGTTCTCCAGGTTCAGTTTCTATATGCCAGACACATTGGAAATGTTTTCCTCTGGCATTCGCACCAAGAGTCGCAGATTACTTAACTCAGGAGCTCTGAGAATGGAACGGCAAGAGGTGTTCCGCTTACGTCATAAACAGTGCTCCAGAGCGCTTAGCAACGGGCACAACGAAACGTGTCTGTGGGATAATGACCATTCCCGCCTAGTGCTGGCAATGCACGAGCACTGCCAAAAGGCAAAGGAAGGCGCTTAGCATCCGGCTTGTGCACAAAGCTTTCAGACTGCCAGAGGACCGCAGCTGTGGTAAGCCCATTGCTCATTTGACGTTAGATGTCGCCTGCAAGAACTTCACCCGCATCTGGTTTATGCTGCTACCTGTTGTTAGGCGACAACAAGGACACATGTAGAGATATGCTTTTTCCTGCCTCATTTTCCTAGGCCACGCTCTTCTGTGGCTCTTTAGTGCTTTCCAAACTCCTATGTGTGTGCTGCTGCTTCCATCTGACAAGGAGCACAGCCTTCTGACAGCAGCTTTCAACTTGTCTAAGAAAGAGCTTGGCCATTTAGATGTGATGCAAATCTGTGTGTGTGTAAGGTGCAGGTGCAAGCTCCTGACAAAGGTGTTCTCCAGGTTCAGTTTCTCCCTGCCAGACACATTGGAAATATTTTCCTCTATCATTCGCACCAAGAGTCGCAGATTACTTAACTCAGGAGCTCTGAGAATGGAGCGGCAAGAGGTGTTCCGCTTACGTCATAAACAGTGCTCCAGAGCGCTTAGCAACGGGCACAACGAAACGTGTGTGCGGGATAATGACCATTCCCGCCTAGTGCAGGCAATGCACAATCACTGCCAAAAAGCAGAGAAAGGCGCTTAGCATTCGGCTTGTGTGCAAAGCTTTCAGACTGCCAGAGGACCGCAGCTGTGGTAAGCCCATTGCTCATTTGACGTTAGATGTCGCCTGCAAGAACTTCACCCGCATCTGGTTTATGCTGCTACCTGTTGTTAGGCGACAACAAGGACACATGTAGAGATATGCTTTTTCCTGCCTCATTTTCCTAGGCCACGCTCTTCTGTGGCTCTTTAGTGCTTTCCAAACTCCTATGTGCGTGCTGCTGCTTCCATCTGACAAGGAGCACAGCCTTCTGACAGCAGCTTTCAACTTGTCTAAGAAAGAGCTTGGCCATTTAGATGTGATGCAAGTCTGTGTGTGTCTAAGGTGCAGGTGCAAGCTCGTGACAAAGGTGTTCTCCAGGTTCAGTTTCTATATGCCAGACACATTGGAAATGTTTTCCTCTGGCATTCGCACCAAGAGTCGCAGATTACTTAACTCAGGAGCTCTGAGAATGGAACGGCAAGAGGTGTTCCGCTTACGTCATAAACAGTGCTCCAGAGCGCTTAGCAACGGGCACAACGAAACGTGTCTGTGGGATAGTGACCATTCCCGCCTAGTGCTGGCAATGCACGAGCACTGCCAAAAGGCAAAGGAAGGCGCTTAGCATCCGGCTTGTGCACAAAACTTTCAGACTGCCAGAGGACCGCAGCTGTGGTAAGCCCGCTTGCTCATTTGACGTTAGATGTCGCCTGCAAGATCTTCACCCGCATCTGGTTTATGCTGCTACCTGTTGTTAGGAGACAACAAGGGCACATGTAGCAAATGCTTTTTCCTGCCTCATTTTGCTAGACCCCGCTTTTCTGTATCTCTTTAGTTTTGCCAAACTCCTATGTGCATGCTGCTGCTTCCATCTGACAAGGAGCACAGCCTTCTGACAGCAGCTTTCAACTTGTCTAAGAAAGAGCTTGGCCATTTAGATGTGATGCAAGTCTGTGTGTGTCTAAGGTGCAGGTGCAAGCTCGTGACAAAGGTGTTCTCCAGGTTCAGTTTCTATATGCCAGACACATTGGAAATGTTTTCCTCTGGCATTCGCACCAAGAGTCGCAGATTACTTAACTCAGGAGCTCTGAGAATGGAACGGCAAGAGGTGTTCCGCTTACGTCATAAACAGTGCTCCAGAGCGCTTAGCAACGGGCACAACGAAACGTGTCTGTGGGATAATGACCATTCCCGCCTAGTGCTGGCAATGCACGAGCACTGCCAAAAGGCAAAGGAAGGCGCTTAGCATCCGGCTTGTGCACAAAGCTTTCAGACTGCCAGAGGACCGCAGCTGTGGTAAGCCCATTGCTCATTTGACGTTAGATGTCGCCTGCAAGAACTTCACCCGCATCTGGTTTATGCTGCTACCTGTTGTTAGGCGACAACAAGGACACATGTAGAGATATGCTTTTTCCTGCCTCATTTTCCTAGGCCACGCTCTTCTGTGGCTCTTTAGTGCTTTCCAAACTCCTATGTGTGTGCTGCTGCTTCCATCTGACAAGGAGCACAGCCTTCTGACAGCAGCTTTCAACTTGTCTAAGAAAGAGCTTGGCCATTTAGATGTGATGCAAATCTGTGTGTGTGTAAGGTGCAGGTGCAAGCTCCTGACAAAGGTGTTCTCCAGGTTCAGTTTCTCCCTGCCAGACACATTGGAAATATTTTCCTCTATCATTCGCACCAAGAGTCGCAGATTACTTAACTCAGGAGCTCTGAGAATGGAGCGGCAAGAGGTGTTCCGCTTACGTCATAAACAGTGCTCCAGAGCGCTTAGCAACGGGCACAACGAAACGTGTGTGCGGGATAATGACCATTCCCGCCTAGTGCAGGCAATGCACAATCACTGCCAAAAAGCAGAGAAAGGCGCTTAGCATTCGGCTTGTGTGCAAAGCTTTCAGACTGCCAGAGGACCGCAGCTGTGGTAAGCCCATTGCTCATTTGACGTTAGATGTCGCCTGCAAGAACTTCACCCGCATCTGGTTTATGCTGCTACCTGTTGTTAGGCGACAACAAGGACACATGTAGAGATATGCTTTTTCCTGCCTCATTTTCCTAGGCCACGCTCTTCTGTGGCTCTTTAGTGCTTTCCAAACTCCTATGTGCGTGCTGCTGCTTCCATCTGACAAGGAGCACAGCCTTCTGACAGCAGCTTTCAACTTGTCTAAGAAAGAGCTTGGCCATTTAGATGTGATGCAAGTCTGTGTGTGTCTAAGGTGCAGGTGCAAGCTCGTGACAAAGGTGTTCTCCAGGTTCAGTTTCTATATGCCAGACACATTGGAAATGTTTTCCTCTGGCATTCGCACCAAGAGTCGCAGATTACTTAACTCAGGAGCTCTGAGAATGGAACGGCAAGAGGTGTTCCGCTTACGTCATAAACAGTGCTCCAGAGCGCTTAGCAACGGGCACAACGAAACGTGTCTGTGGGATAGTGACCATTCCCGCCTAGTGCTGGCAATGCACGAGCACTGCCAAAAGGCAAAGGAAGGCGCTTAGCATCCGGCTTGTGCACAAAACTTTCAGACTGCCAGAGGACCGCAGCTGTGGTAAGCCCGCTTGCTCATTTGACGTTAGATGTCGCCTGCAAGATCTTCACCCGCATCTGGTTTATGCTGCTACCTGTTGTTAGGAGACAACAAGGGCACATGTAGCAAATGCTTTTTCCTGCCTCATTTTGCTAGACCCCGCTTTTCTGTATCTCTTTAGTTTTGCCAAACTCCTATGTGCATGCTGCTGCTTCCATCTGACAAGGAGCACAGCCTTCTGACAGCAGCTTTCAACTTGTCTAAGAAAGAGCTTGGCCATTTAGATGTGATGCAAGTCTGTGTGTGTCTAAGGTGCAGGTGCAAGCTCGTGACAAAGGTGTTCTCCAGGTTCAGTTTCTATATGCCAGACACATTGGAAATGTTTTCCTCTGGCATTCGCACCAAGAGTCGCAGATTACTTAACTCAGGAGCTCTGAGAATGGAACGGCAAGAGGTGTTCCGCTTACGTCATAAACAGTGCTCCAGAGCGCTTAGCAACGGGCACAACGAAACGTGTCTGTGGGATAATGACCATTCCCGCCTAGTGCTGGCAATGCACGAGCACTGCCAAAAGGCAAAGGAAGGCGCTTAGCATCCGGCTTGTGCACAAAGCTTTCAGACTGCCAGAGGACCGCAGCTGTGGTAAGCCCATTGCTCATTTGACGTTAGATGTCGCCTGCAAGAACTTCACCCGCATCTGGTTTATGCTGCTACCTGTTGTTAGGCGACAACAAGGACACATGTAGAGATATGCTTTTTCCTGCCTCATTTTCCTAGGCCACGCTCTTCTGTGGCTCTTTAGTGCTTTCCAAACTCCTATGTGCGTGCTGCTGCTTCCATCTGACAAGGAGCACAGCCTTCTGACAGCAGCTTTCAACTTGTCTAAGAAAGAGCTTGGCCATTTAGATGTGATGCAAGTCTGTGTGTGTCTAAGGTGCAGGTGCAAGCTCGTGACAAAGGTGTTCTCCAGGTTCAGTTTCTCCCTGTCAGACACATTGGAAATGTTTTCCTCTGGCATTCGCACCAAGAGTCGCAGATTACTTAACTCAGGAGCTCTGAGAATGGAACGGCAAGAGGTGTTCCGCTTACGTCATAAACAGTGCTCCAGAGCGCTTAGCAACGGGCACAACGAATCGTGTCTGTGGGATAGTGACCATTCCCACCTAGTGCTGGCAATGCACGAGCACTGCCAAAAGGCAAAGGAAGGCGCTTAGCATCCGGCTTGTGCACAAAGCTTTCAGACTGCCAGAGGACCGCAGCTGTGGTAAGCCCATTGCTCATTTGACGTTAGATGTCGCCTGCAAGAACTTCACCCGCATCTGGTTTATGCTGCTACCTGTTGTTAGGCGACAACAAGGACACATGTAGAGATATGCTTTTTCCTGCCTCATTTTCCTAGGCCACGCTCTTCTGTGGCTCTTTAGTGCTTTCCAAACTCCTATGTGTGTGCTGCTGCTTCCATCTGACAAGGAGCACAGCCTTCTGACAGCAGCTTTCAACTTGTCTAAGAAAGAGCTTGGCCATTTAGATGTGATGCAAATCTGTGTGTGTGTAAGGTGCAGGTGCAAGCTCCTGACAAAGGTGTTCTCCAGGTTCAGTTTCTCCCTGCCAGACACATTGGAAATATTTTCCTCTATCATTCGCACCAAGAGTCGCAGATTACTTAACTCAGGAGCTCTGAGAATGGAACGGCAAGAGGTGTTCCGCTTACGTCATAAACAGTGCTCCAGAGCGCTTAGCAACGGGCACAACGAAACGTGTGTGCGGGATAATGACCATTCCCGCCTAGTGCAGGCAATGCACAATCACTGCCAAAAAGCAGAGAAAGGCGCTTAGCATTCGGCTTGTGTGCAAAGCTTTCAGACTGCCAGAGGACCGCAGCTGTGGTAAGCCCATTGCTCATTTGACGTTAGATGTCGCCTGCAAGAACTTCACCCGCATCTAGTTTATGCTGCTACCTGTTGTTAGGCGACAACAAGGACACATGTAGAGATATGCTTTTTCCTGCCTCATTTTCCTAGGCCACGCTCTTCTGTGGCTCTTTAGTGCTTTCCAAACTCCTATGTGCATGCTGCTGCTTCCATCTGACAAGGAGCACAGCCTTCTGACAGCAGCTTTCAACTTGTCTAAGAAAGAGCTTGGCCATTTAGATGTGATGCAAGTCTGTGTGTGTCTAAGGTGCAGGTGCAAGCTCGTGACAAAGGTGTTCTCCAGGTTCAGTTTCTATATGCCAGACACATTGGAAATGTTTTCCTCTGGCATTCGCACCAAGAGTCGCAGATTACTTAACTCAGGAGCTCTGAGAATGGAACGGCAAGAGGTGTTCCGCTTACGTCATAAACAGTGCTCCAGAGCGCTTAGCAACGGGCACAACGAAACGTGTCTGTGGGATAGTGACCATTCCCGCCTAGTGCTGGCAATGCACGAGCACTGCCAAAAGGCAAAGGAAGGCGCTTAGCATCCGGCTTGTGCACAAAACTTTCAGACTGCCAGAGGACCGCAGCTGTGGTAAGCCCGCTTGCTCATTTGACGTTAGATGTCGCCTGCAAGATCTTCACCCGCATCTGGTTTATGCTGCTACCTGTTGTTAGGCGACAACAAGGACACATGTAGAGATATGCTTTTTCCTGCCTCATTTTCCTAGGCCACGCTCTTCTGTGGCTCTTTAGTGCTTTCCAAACTCCTATGTGTGTGCTGCTGCTTCCATCTGACAAGGAGCACAGCCTTCTGACAGCAGCTTTCAACTTGTCTAAGAAAGAGCTTGGCCATTTAGATGTGATGCAAATCTGTGTGTGTGTAAGGTGCAGGTGCAAGCTCCTGACAAAGGTGTTCTCCAGGTTCAGTTTCTCCCTGCCAGACACATTGGAAATGTTTTCCTCTATCATTCGCACCAAGAGTCGCAGATTACTTAACTCAGGAGCTCTGAGAATGGAACGGCAAGAGGTGTTCCGCTTACGTCATAAACAGTGCTCCAGAGCGCTTAGCAACGGGCACAACGAAACGTGTCTGTGGGATAATGACCATTCCCGCCTAGTGCTGGCAATGCACGAGCACTGCCAAAAGGCAAAGGAAGGCGCTTAGCATCCGGCTTGTGCACAAAGCTTTCAGACTGCCAGAGGACCGCAGCTGTGGTAAGCCCATTGCTCATTTGACGTTAGATGTCGCCTGCAAGAACTTCACCCGCATCTGGTTTATGCTGCTACCTGTTGTTAGGCGACAACAAGGACACATGTAGAGATATGCTTTTTCCTGCCTCATTTTCCTAGGCCACGCTCTTCTGTGGCTCTTTAGTGCTTTCCAAACTCCTATGTGCGTGCTGCTGCTTCCATCTGACAAGGAGCACAGCCTTCTGACAGCAGCTTTCAACTTGTCTAAGAAAGAGCTTGGCCATTTAGATGTGATGCAAATCTGTGTGTGTGTAAGGTGCAGGTGCAAGCTCGTGACAAAGGTGTTCTCCAGGTTCAGTTTCTCCCTGCCAGACACATTGGAAATGTTTTCCTCTGGCATTCGCACCAAGAGTCGCAGATTACTTAACTCAGGAGCTCTGAGAATGGAACGGCAAGAGGTGTTCCGCTTACGTCATAAACAGTGCTCCAGAGCGCTTAGCAACGGGCACAACGAAACGTGTCTGTGGGATAGTGACCATTCCCGCCTAGTGCTGGCAATGCACGAGCACTGCCAAAAGGCAAAGGAAGGCGCTTAGCATCCGGCTTGTGCACAAAACTTTCAGACTGCCAGAGGACCGCAGCTGTGGTAAGCCCGCTTGCTCATTTGACGTTAGATGTCGCCTGCAAGATCTTCACCCGCATCTGGTTTATGCTGCTACCTGTTGTTAGGAGACAACAAGGGCACATGTAGCAAATGCTTTTTCCTGCCTCATTTTGCTAGACCCCGCTTTTCTGTGTCTCTTTAGTTTTGCCAAACTCCTATGTGCATGCTGCTGCTTCCATCTGACAAGGAGCACAGCCTTCTGACAGCAGCTTTCAACTTGTCTAAGAAAGAGCTTGGCCATTTAGATGTGATGCAAGTCTGTGTGTGTCTAAGGTGCAGGTGCAAGCTCGTGACAAAGGTGTTCTCCAGGTTCAGTTTCTATATGCCAGACACATTGGAAATGTTTTCCTCTGGCATTCGCACCAAGAGTCGCAGATTACTTAACTCAGGAGCTCTGAGAATGGAACGGCAAGAGGTGTTCCGCTTACGTCATAAACAGTGCTCCAGAGCGCTTAGCAACGGGCACAACGAATCGTGTCTGTGGGATAGTGACCATTCCCACCTAGTGCTGGCAATGCACGAGCACTGCCAAAAGGCAAAGGAAGGCGCTTAGCATCCGGCTTGTGCACAAAGCTTTCAGACTGCCAGAGGACCGCAGCTGTGGTAAGCCCATTGCTCATTTGACGTTAGATGTCGCCTGCAAGAACTTCACCCGCATCTGGTTTATGCTGCTACCTGTTGTTAGGCGACAACAAGGACACATGTAGAGATATGCTTTTTCCTGCCTCATTTTCCTAGGCCACGCTCTTCTGTGGCTCTTTAGTGCTTTCCAAACTCCTATGTGCGTGCTGCTGCTTCCATCTGACAAGGAGCACAGCCTTCTGACAGCAGCTTTCAACTTGTCTAAGAAAGAGCTTGGCCATTTAGATGTGATGCAAATCTGTGTGTGTGTAAGGTGCAGGTGCAAGCTCGTGACAAAGGTGTTCTCCAGGTTCAGTTTCTCCCTGCCAGACACATTGGAAATGTTTTCCTCTGGCATTCGCACCAAGAGTCGCAGATTACTTAACTCAGGAGCTCTGAGAATGGAACGGCAAGAGGTGTTCCGCTTACGTCATAAACAGTGCTCCAGAGCGCTTAGCAACGGGCACAACGAAACGTGTCTGTGGGATAGTGACCATTCCCGCCTAGTGCTGGCAATGCACGAGCACTGCCAAAAGGCAAAGGAAGGCGCTTAGCATCCGGCTTGTGCACAAAACTTTCAGACTGCCAGAGGACCGCAGCTGTGGTAAGCCCGCTTGCTCATTTGACGTTAGATGTCGCCTGCAAGATCTTCACCCGCATCTGGTTTATGCTGCTACCTGTTGTTAGGAGACAACAAGGGCACATGTAGCAAATGCTTTTTCCTGCCTCATTTTGCTAGACCCCGCTCTTCTGTGTCTCTTTAGTTCTTGCCAAACTCCTATGTGCGTGCTGCTGCTTCCATCTGACAAGGAGCACAGCCTTCTGACAGCAGCTTTCAACTTGTCTAAGAAAGAGCTTGGCCATTTAGATGTGATGCAAATCTGTGTGTGTGTAAGGTGCAGGTGCAAGCTCGTGACAAAGGTGTTCTCCAGGTTCAGTTTCTCCCTGCCAGACACATTGGAAATGTTTTCCTCTATCATTCGCACCAAGAGTCGCAGATTACTTAACTCAGGAGCTCTGAGAATGGAACGGCAAGAGGTGTTCAGCTTACGTCATAAACAGTGCTCCAGAGCGCTTAGCAACGGGCACAACGAAACGTGTGTGCGGGATAATGACCATTCCCGCCTAGTGCAGGCAATGCACAATCACTGCCAAAAAGCAGAGAAAGGCGCTTAGCATTCGGCTTGTGTGCAAAGCTTTCAGACTGCCAGAGGACCGCAGCTGTGGTAAGCCCATTGCTCATTTGACGTTAGATGTCGCCTGCAAGAACTTCACCCGCATCTGGTTTATGCTGCTACCTGTTGTTAGGCGACAACAAGGACACATGTAGAGATATGCTTTTTCCTGCCTCATTTTCCTAGGCCACGCTCTTCTGTGGCTCTTTAGTGCTTTCCAAACTCCTATGTGCGTGCTGCTGCTTCCATCTGACAAGGAGCACAGCCTTCTGACAGCAGCTTTCAACTTGTCTAAGAAAGAGCTTGGCCATTTAGATGTGATGCAAGTCTGTGTGTGTGTAAGGTGCAGGTGCAAGCTCGTGACAAAGGTGTTCTCCAGGTTCAGTTTCTATATGCCAGACACATTGGAAATGTTTTCCTCTGGCATTCGCACCAAGAGTCGCAGATTACTTAACTCAGGAGCTCTGAGAATGGAACGGCAAGAGGTGTTCCGCTTACGTCATAAACAGTGCTCCAGAGCGCTTAGCAACGGGCACAACGAAACGTGTCTCTGGGATAGTGACCATTCCCGCCTAGTGCTGGCAATGCACGAGCACTGCCAAAAGGCAAAGGAAGGCGCTTAGCATCCGGCTTGTGCACAAAACTTTCAGACTGCCAGAGGACCGCAGCTGTGGTAAGCCCGCTTGCTCATTTGACGTTAGATGTCGCCTGCAAGATCTTCACCCGCATCTGGTTTATGCTGCTACCTGTTGTTAGGAGACAACAAGGGCACATGTAGCAAATGCTTTTTCCTGCCTCATTTTGCTAGACCCCGCTCTTCTGTGTCTCTTTAGTTCTTGCCAAACTCCTATGTGCGTGCTGCTGCTTCCATCTGACAAGGAGCACAGCCTTCTGACAGCAGCTTTCAACTTGTCTAAGAAAGAGCTTGGCCATTTAGATGTGATGCAAATCTGTGTGTGTGTAAGGTGCAGGTGCAAGCTCGTGACAAAGGTGTTCTCCAGGTTCAGTTTCTCCCTGCCAGACACATTGGAAATGTTTTCCTCTGGCATTCGCACCAAGAGTCGCAGATTACTTAACTCAGGAGCTCTGAGAATGGAACGGCAAGAGGTGTTCAGCTTACGTCATAAACAGTGCTCCAGAGCGCTTAGCAACGGGCACAACGAAACGTGTGTGCGGGATAATGACCATTCCCGCCTAGTGCAGGCAATGCACAATCACTGCCAAAAAGCAGAGAAAGGCGCTTAGCATTCGGCTTGTGTGCAAAGCTTTCAGACTGCCAGAGGACCGCAGCTGTGGTAAGCCCATTGCTCATTTGACGTTAGATGTCGCCTGCAAGAACTTCACCCGCATCTAGTTTATGCTGCTACCTGTTGTTAGGCGACAACAAGGACACATGTAGAGATATGCTTTTTCCTGCCTCATTTTCCTAGGCCACGCTCTTCTGTGGCTCTTTAGTGCTTTCCAAACTCCTATGTGCATGCTGCTGCTTCCATCTGACAAGGAGCACAGCCTTCTGACAGCAGCTTTCAACTTGTCTAAGAAAGAGCTTGGCCATTTAGATGTGATGCAAGTCTGTGTGTGTCTAAGGTGCAGGTGCAAGCTCGTGACAAAGGTGTTCTCCAGGTTCAGTTTCTATATGCTGGACACATTGGAAATGTTTTCCTCTGGCATTCGCACCAAGAGTCGCAGATTACTTAACTCAGGAGCTCTGAGAATGGAACGGCAAGAGGTGTTCCGCTTACGTCATAAACAGTGCTCCAGAGCGCTTAGCAACGGGCACAACGAAACGTGTCTGTGGGATAGTGACCATTCCCGCCTAGTGCTGGCAATGCACGAGCACTGCCAAAAGGCAAAGGAAGGCGCTTAGCATCCGGCTTGTGCACAAAACTTTCAGACTGCCAGAGGACCGCAGCTGTGGTAAGCCCGCTTGCTCATTTGACGTTAGATGTCGCCTGCAAGATCTTCACCCGCATCTGGTTTATGCTGCTACCTGTTGTTAGGAGACAACAAGGGCACATGTAGCAAATGGTTTTTCCTGTTTCATTTTGCTAGACCACGCTTTTCTGTGTCTCTTTAGTTTTGCCAAACTCCTATGTGCATGCTGCTGCTTCCATCTGACAAGGAGCACAGCCTTCTGACAGCAGCTTTCAACTTGTCTAAGAAAGAGCTTGGCCATTTAGATGTGATGCAAGTCTGTGTGTGTCTAAGGTGCAGGTGCAAGCTCGTGACAAAGGTGTTCTCCAGGTTCAGTTTCTATATGCCAGACACATTGGAAATGTTTTCCTCTGGCATTCGCACCAAGAGTCGCAGATTACTTAACTCAGGAGCTCTGAGAATGGAACGGCAAGAGGTGTTCCGCTTACGTCATAAACAGTGCTCCAGAGCGCTTAGCAACGGGCACAACGAAACGTGTCTGTGGGATAATGACCATTCCCGCCTAGTGCTGGCAATGCACGAGCACTGCCAAAAGGCAAAGGAAGGCGCTTAGCATCCGGCTTGTGCACAAAGCTTTCAGACTGCCAGAGGACCGCAGCTGTGGTAAGCCCATTGCTCATTTGACGTTAGATGTCGCCTGCAAGAACTTCACCCGCATCTGGTTTATGCTGCTACCTGTTGTTAGGCGACAACAAGGACACATGTAGAGATATGCTTTTTCCTGCCTCATTTTCCTAGGCCACGCTCTTCTGTGGCTCTTTAGTGCTTTCCAAACTCCTATGTGCGTGCTGCTGCTTCCATCTGACAAGGAGCACAGCCTTCTGACAGCAGCTTTCAACTTGTCTAAGAAAGAGCTTGGCCATTTAGATGTGATGCAAATCTGTGTGTGTGTAAGGTGCAGGTGCAAGCTCGTGACAAAGGTGTTCTCCAGGTTCAGTTTCTCCCTGCCAGACACATTGGAAATGTTTTCCTCTGGCATTCGCACCAAGAGTCGCAGATTACTTAACTCAGGAGCTCTGAGAATGGAACGGCAAGAGGTGTTCCGCTTACGTCATAAACAGTGCTCCAGAGCGCTTAGCAACGGGCACAACGAAACGTGTCTGTGGGATAGTGACCATTCCCGCCTAGTGCTGGCAATGCACGAGCACTGCCAAAAGGCAAAGGAAGGCGCTTAGCATCCGGCTTGTGCACAAAGCTTTCAGACTGCCAGAGGACCGCAGCTGTGGTAAGCCCATTGCTCATTTGACGTTAGATGTCGCCTGCAAGAACTTCACCCGCATCTAGTTTATGCTGCTACCTGTTGTTAGGCGACAACAAGGACACATGTAGAGATATGCTTTTTCCTGCCTCATTTTCCTAGGCCACGCTCTTCTGTGGCTCTTTAGTGCTTGCCAAACTCCTATGTGCGTGCTGCTGCTTCCATCTGACAAGGAGCACAGCCTTCTGACAGCAGCTTTCAACTTGTCTAAGAAAGAGCTTGGCCATTTAGATGTGATGCAAGTCTGTGTGTGTCTAAGGTGCAGGTGCAAGCTCGTGACAAAGGTGTTCTCCAGGTTCAGTTTCTATATGCCAGACACATTGGAAATGTTTTCCTCTGGCATTCGCACCAAGAGTCGCAGATTACTTAACTCAGGAGCTCTGAGAATGGAACGGCAAGAGGTGTTCCGCTTACGTCATAAACAGTGCTCCAGAGCGCTTAGCAACGGGCACAACGAAACGTGTCTGTGGGATAGTGACCATTCCCGCCTAGTGCTGGCAATGCACGAGCACTGCCAAAAGGCAAAGGAAGGCGCTTAGCATCCGGCTTGTGCACAAAACTTTCAGACTGCCAGAGGACCGCAGCTGTGGTAAGCCCGCTTGCTCATTTGACGTTAGATGTCGCCTGCAAGATCTTCACCCGCATCTGGTTTATGCTGCTACCTGTTGTTAGGAGACAACAAGGGCACATGTAGCAAATGCTTTTTCCTGCCTCATTTTGCTAGACCCCGCTTTTCTGTGTCTCTTTAGTTTTGCCAAACTCCTATGTGCATGCTGCTGCTTCCATCTGACAAGGAGCACAGCCTTCTGACAGCAGCTTTCAACTTGTCTAAGAAAGAGCTTGGCCATTTAGATGTGATGCAAGTCTGTGTGTGTCTAAGGTGCAGGTGCAAGCTCGTGACAAAGGTGTTCTCCAGGTTCAGTTTCTATATGCCAGACACATTGGAAATGTTTTCCTCTGGCATTCGCACCAAGAGTCGCAGATTACTTAACTCAGGAGCTCTGAGAATGGAACGGCAAGAGGTGTTCCGCTTACGTCATAAACAGTGCTCCAGAGCGCTTAGCAACGGGCACAACGAATCGTGTCTGTGGGATAGTGACCATTCCCACCTAGTGCTGGCAATGCACGAGCACTGCCAAAAGGCAAAGGAAGGCGCTTAGCATCCGGCTTGTGCACAAAGCTTTCAGACTGCCAGAGGACCGCAGCTGTGGTAAGCCCATTGCTCATTTGACGTTAGATGTCGCCTGCAAGAACTTCACCCGCATCTGGTTTATGCTGCTACCTGTTGTTAGGCGACAACAAGGACACATGTAGAGATATGCTTTTTCCTGCCTCATTTTCCTAGGCCACGCTCTTCTGTGGCTCTTTAGTGCTTTCCAAACTCCTATGTGCGTGCTGCTGCTTCCATCTGACAAGGAGCACAGCCTTCTGACAGCAGCTTTCAACTTGTCTAAGAAAGAGCTTGGCCATTTAGATGTGATGCAAATCTGTGTGTGTGTAAGGTGCAGGTGCAAGCTCGTGACAAAGGTGTTCTCCAGGTTCAGTTTCTCCCTGCCAGACACATTGGAAATGTTTTCCTCTGGCATTCGCACCAAGAGTCGCAGATTACTTAACTCAGGAGCTCTGAGAATGGAACGGCAAGAGGTGTTCCGCTTACGTCATAAACAGTGCTCCAGAGCGCTTAGCAACGGGCACAACGAAACGTGTCTGTGGGATAGTGACCATTCCCGCCTAGTGCTGGCAATGCACGAGCACTGCCAAAAGGCAAAGGAAGGCGCTTAGCATCCGGCTTGTGCACAAAACTTTCAGACTGCCAGAGGACCGCAGCTGTGGTAAGCCCGCTTGCTCATTTGACGTTAGATGTCGCCTGCAAGATCTTCACCCGCATCTGGTTTATGCTGCTACCTGTTGTTAGGAGACAACAAGGGCACATGTAGCAAATGGTTTTTCCTGTTTCATTTTGCTAGACCACGCTTTTCTGTGTCTCTTTAGTTTTGCCAAACTCCTATGTGCATGCTGCTGCTTCCATCTGACAAGGAGCACAGCCTTCTGACAGCAGCTTTCAACTTGTCTAAGAAAGAGCTTGGCCATTTAGATGTGATGCAAGTCTGTGTGTGTCTAAGGTGCAGGTGCAAGCTCGTGACAAAGGTGTTCTCCAGGTTCAGTTTCTATATGCCAGACACATTGGAAATGTTTTCCTCTGGCATTCGCACCAAGAGTCGCAGATTACTTAACTCAGGAGCTCTGAGAATGGAACGGCAAGAGGTGTTCCGCTTACGTCATAAACAGTGCTCCAGAGCGCTTAGCAACGGGCACAACGAAACGTGTCTGTGGGATAGTGACCATTCCCGCCTAGTGCTGGCAATGCACGAGCACTGCCAAAAGGCAAAGGAAGGCGCTTAGCATCCGGCTTGTGCACAAAACTTTCAGACTGCCAGAGGACCGCAGCTGTGGTAAGCCCGCTTGCTCATTTGACGTTAGATGTCGCCTGCAAGATCTTCACCCGCATCTGGTTTATGCTGCTACCTGTTGTTAGGAGACAACAAGGGCACATGTAGCAAATGGTTTTTCCTGTTTCATTTTGCTAGACCACGCTTTTCTGTGTCTCTTTAGTTTTGCCAAACTCCTATGTGCATGCTGCTGCTTCCATCTGACAAGGAGCACAGCCTTCTGACAGCAGCTTTCAACTTGTCTAAGAAAGAGCTTGGCCATTTAGATGTGATGCAAGTCTGTGTGTGTCTAAGGTGCAGGTGCAAGCTCGTGACAAAGGTGTTCTCCAGGTTCAGTTTCTATATGCCAGACACATTGGAAATGTTTTCCTCTGGCATTCGCACCAAGAGTCGCAGATTACTTAACTCAGGAGCTCTGAGAATGGAACGGCAAGAGGTGTTCCGCTTACGTCATAAACAGTGCTCCAGAGCGCTTAGCAACGGGCACAACGAAACGTGTCTGTGGGATAATGACCATTCCCGCCTAGTGCTGGCAATGCACGAGCACTGCCAAAAGGCAAAGGAAGGCGCTTAGCATCCGGCTTGTGCACAAAGCTTTCAGACTGCCAGAGGACCGCAGCTGTGGTAAGCCCATTGCTCATTTGACGTTAGATGTCGCCTGCAAGAACTTCACCCGCATCTGGTTTATGCTGCTACCTGTTGTTAGGCGACAACAAGGACACATGTAGAGATATGCTTTTTCCTGCCTCATTTTCCTAGGCCACGCTCTTCTGTGGCTCTTTAGTGCTTTCCAAACTCCTATGTGCGTGCTGCTGCTTCCATCTGACAAGGAGCACAGCCTTCTGACAGCAGCTTTCAACTTGTCTAAGAAAGAGCTTGGCCATTTAGATGTGATGCAAATCTGTGTGTGTGTAAGGTGCAGGTGCAAGCTCGTGACAAAGGTGTTCTCCAGGTTCAGTTTCTCCCTGCCAGACACATTGGAAATGTTTTCCTCTGGCATTCGCACCAAGAGTCGCAGATTACTTAACTCAGGAGCTCTGAGAATGGAACGGCAAGAGGTGTTCCGCTTACGTCATAAACAGTGCTCCAGAGCGCTTAGCAACGGGCACAACGAAACGTGTCTGTGGGATAGTGACCATTCCCGCCTAGTGCTGGCAATGCACGAGCACTGCCAAAAGGCAAAGGAAGGCGCTTAGCATCCGGCTTGTGCACAAAGCTTTCAGACTGCCAGAGGACCGCAGCTGTGGTAAGCCCATTGCTCATTTGACGTTAGATGTCGCCTGCAAGAACTTCACCCGCATCTAGTTTATGCTGCTACCTGTTGTTAGGCGACAACAAGGACACATGTAGAGATATGCTTTTTCCTGCCTCATTTTCCTAGGCCACGCTCTTCTGTGGCTCTTTAGTGCTTTCCAAACTCCTATGTGCGTGCTGCTGCTTCCATCTGACAAGGAGCACAGCCTTCTGACAGCAGCTTTCAACTTGTCTAAGAAAGAGCTTGGCCATTTAGATGTGATGCAAGTCTGTGTGTGTCTAAGGTGCAGGTGCAAGCTCGTGACAAAGGTGTTCTCCAGGTTCAGTTTCTATATGCCAGACACATTGGAAATGTTTTCCTCTGGCATTCGCACCAAGAGTCGCAGATTACTTAACTCAGGAGCTCTGAGAATGGAACGGCAAGAGGTGTTCCGCTTACGTCATAAACAGTGCTCCAGAGCGCTTAGCAACGGGCACAACGAAACGTGTCTGTGGGATAGTGACCATTCCCGCCTAGTGCTGGCAATGCACGAGCACTGCCAAAAGGCAAAGGAAGGCGCTTAGCATCCGGCTTGTGCACAAAACTTTCAGACTGCCAGAGGACCGCAGCTGTGGTAAGCCCGCTTGCTCATTTGACGTTAGATGTCGCCTGCAAGATCTTCACCCGCATCTGGTTTATGCTGCTACCTGTTGTTAGGAGACAACAAGGGCACATGTAGCAAATGCTTTTTCCTGCCTCATTTTGCTAGACCCCGCTTTTCTGTGTCTCTTTAGTTTTGCCAAACTCCTATGTGCATGCTGCTGCTTCCATCTGACAAGGAGCACAGCCTTCTGACAGCAGCTTTCAACTTGTCTAAGAAAGAGCTTGGCCATTTAGATGTGATGCAAGTCTGTGTGTGTCTAAGGTGCAGGTGCAAGCTCGTGACAAAGGTGTTCTCCAGGTTCAGTTTCTATATGCCAGACACATTGGAAATGTTTTCCTCTGGCATTCGCACCAAGAGTCGCAGATTACTTAACTCAGGAGCTCTGAGAATGGAACGGCAAGAGGTGTTCCGCTTACGTCATAAACAGTGCTCCAGAGCGCTTAGCAACGGGCACAACGAATCGTGTCTGTGGGATAGTGACCATTCCCACCTAGTGCTGGCAATGCACGAGCACTGCCAAAAGGCAAAGGAAGGCGCTTAGCATCCGGCTTGTGCACAAAGCTTTCAGACTGCCAGAGGACCGCAGCTGTGGTAAGCCCATTGCTCATTTGACGTTAGATGTCGCCTGCAAGAACTTCACCCGCATCTGGTTTATGCTGCTACCTGTTGTTAGGCGACAACAAGGACACATGTAGAGATATGCTTTTTCCTGCCTCATTTTCCTAGGCCACGCTCTTCTGTGGCTCTTTAGTGCTTTCCAAACTCCTATGTGCGTGCTGCTGCTTCCATCTGACAAGGAGCACAGCCTTCTGACAGCAGCTTTCAACTTGTCTAAGAAAGAGCTTGGCCATTTAGATGTGATGCAAATCTGTGTGTGTGTAAGGTGCAGGTGCAAGCTCGTGACAAAGGTGTTCTCCAGGTTCAGTTTCTCCCTGCCAGACACATTGGAAATGTTTTCCTCTGGCATTCGCACCAAGAGTCGCAGATTACTTAACTCAGGAGCTCTGAGAATGGAACGGCAAGAGGTGTTCCGCTTACGTCATAAACAGTGCTCCAGAGCGCTTAGCAACGGGCACAACGAAACGTGTCTGTGGGATAGTGACCATTCCCGCCTAGTGCTGGCAATGCACGAGCACTGCCAAAAGGCAAAGGAAGGCGCTTAGCATCCGGCTTGTGCACAAAACTTTCAGACTGCCAGAGGACCGCAGCTGTGGTAAGCCCGCTTGCTCATTTGACGTTAGATGTCGCCTGCAAGATCTTCACCCGCATCTGGTTTATGCTGCTACCTGTTGTTAGGAGACAACAAGGGCACATGTAGCAAATGCTTTTTCCTGCCTCATTTTGCTAGACCCCGCTCTTCTGTGTCTCTTTAGTTCTTGCCAAACTCCTATGTGCGTGCTGCTGCTTCCATCTGACAAGGAGCACAGCCTTCTGACAGCAGCTTTCAACTTGTCTAAGAAAGAGCTTGGCCATTTAGATGTGATGCAAATCTGTGTGTGTGTAAGGTGCAGGTGCAAGCTCGTGACAAAGGTGTTCTCCAGGTTCAGTTTCTCCCTGCCAGACACATTGGAAATGTTTTCCTCTATCATTCGCACCAAGAGTCGCAGATTACTTAACTCAGGAGCTCTGAGAATGGAACGGCAAGAGGTGTTCAGCTTACGTCATAAACAGTGCTCCAGAGCGCTTAGCAACGGGCACAACGAAACGTGTGTGCGGGATAATGACCATTCCCGCCTAGTGCAGGCAATGCACAATCACTGCCAAAAAGCAGAGAAAGGCGCTTAGCATTCGGCTTGTGTGCAAAGCTTTCAGACTGCCAGAGGACCGCAGCTGTGGTAAGCCCATTGCTCATTTGACGTTAGATGTCGCCTGCAAGAACTTCACCCGCATCTAGTTTATGCTGCTACCTGTTGTTAGGCGACAACAAGGACACATGTAGAGATATGCTTTTTCCTGCCTCATTTTCCTAGGCCACGCTCTTCTGTGGCTCTTTAGTGCTTTCCAAACTCCTATGTGCATGCTGCTGCTTCCATCTGACAAGGAGCACAGCCTTCTGACAGCAGCTTTCAACTTGTCTAAGAAAGAGCTTGGCCATTTAGATGTGATGCAAGTCTGTGTGTGTCTAAGGTGCAGGTGCAAGCTCGTGACAAAGGTGTTCTCCAGGTTCAGTTTCTATATGCTGGACACATTGGAAATGTTTTCCTCTGGCATTCGCACCAAGAGTCGCAGATTACTTAACTCAGGAGCTCTGAGAATGGAACGGCAAGAGGTGTTCCGCTTACGTCATAAACAGTGCTCCAGAGCGCTTAGCAACGGGCACAACGAAACGTGTCTGTGGGATAGTGACCATTCCCGCCTAGTGCTGGCAATGCACGAGCACTGCCAAAAGGCAAAGGAAGGCGCTTAGCATCCGGCTTGTGCACAAAACTTTCAGACTGCCAGAGGACCGCAGCTGTGGTAAGCCCGCTTGCTCATTTGACGTTAGCTGTCGCCTGCAAGATCTTCACCCGCATCTGGTTTATGCTGCTACCTGTTGTTAGGAGACAACAAGGGCACATGTAGCAAATGGTTTTTCCTGTTTCATTTTGCTAGACCCCGCTTTTCTGTGTCTCTTTAGTTTTGCCAAACTCCTATGTGCATGCTGCTGCTTCCATCTGACAAGGAGCACAGCCTTCTGACAGCAGCTTTCAACTTGTCTAAGAAAGAGCTTGGCCATTTAGATGTGATGCAAGTCTGTGTGTGTCTAAGGTGCAGGTGCAAGCTCGTGACAAAGGTGTTCTCCAGGTTCAGTTTCTATATGCCAGACACATTGGAAATGTTTTCCTCTGGCATTCGCACCAAGAGTCGCAGATTACTTAACTCAGGAGCTCTGAGAATGGAACGGCAAGAGGTGTTCCGCTTACGTCATAAACAGTGCTCCAGAGCGCTTAGCAACGGGCACAACGAAGCGTGTCTGTGGGATAATGACCATTCCCGCCTAGTGCTGGCAATGCACGAGCACTGCCAAAAGGCAAAGGAAGGCGCTTAGCATCCGGCTTGTGCACAAAGCTTTCAGACTGCCAGAGGACCGCAGCTGTGGTAAGCCCATTGCTCATTTGACGTTAGATGTCGCCTGCAAGAACTTCACCCGCATCTGGTTTATGCTGCTACCTGTTGTTAGGCGACAACAAGGACACATGTAGAGATATGCTTTTTCCTGCCTCATTTTCCTAGGCCACGCTCTTCTGTGGCTCTTTAGTGCTTTCCAAACTCCTATGTGCGTGCTGCTGCTTCCATCTGACAAGGAGCACAGCCTTCTGACAGCAGCTTTCAACTTGTCTAAGAAAGAGCTTGGCCATTTAGATGTGATGCAAATCTGTGTGTGTGTAAGGTGCAGGTGCAAGCTCGTGACAAAGGTGTTCTCCAGGTTCAGTTTCTCCCTGTCAGACACATTGGAAATGTTTTCCTCTGGCATTCGCACCAAGAGTCGCAGATTACTTAACTCAGGAGCTCTGAGAATGGAACGGCAAGAGGTGTTCCGCTTACGTCATAAACAGTGCTCCAGAGCGCTTAGCAACGGGCACAACGAATCGTGTCTGTGGGATAGTGACCATTCCCACCTAGTGCTGGCAATGCACGAGCACTGCCAAAAGGCAAAGGAAGGCGCTTAGCATCCGGCTTGTGCACAAAGCTTTCAGACTGCCAGAGGACCGCAGCTGTGGTAAGCCCATTGCTCATTTGACGTTAGATGTCGCCTGCAAGAACTTCACCCGCATCTGGTTTATGCTGCTACCTGTTGTTAGGCGACAACAAGGACACATGTAGAGATATGCTTTTTCCTGCCTCATTTTCCTAGGCCACGCTCTTCTGTGGCTCTTTAGTGCTTTCCAAACTCCTATGTGTGTGCTGCTGCTTCCATCTGACAAGGAGCACAGCCTTCTGACAGCAGCTTTCAACTTGTCTAAGAAAGAGCTTGGCCATTTAGATGTGATGCAAATCTGTGTGTGTGTAAGGTGCAGGTGCAAGCTCCTGACAAAGGTGTTCTCCAGGTTCAGTTTCTCCCTGCCAGACACATTGGAAATATTTTCCTCTGGCATTCGCACCAAGAGTCGCAGATTACTTAACTTAGGAGCTCTGAGAATGGAACGGCAAGAGGTGTTCCGCTTACGTCATAAACAGTGCTCCAGAGCGCTTAGCAACGGGCACAACGAAACGTGTGTGCGGGATAATGACCATTCCCGCCTAGTGCAGGCAATGCACAATCACTGCCAAAAAGCAGAGAAAGGCGCTTAGCATTCGGCTTGTGTGCAAAGCTTTCAGACTGCCAGAGGACCGCAGCTGTGGTAAGCCCATTGCTCATTTGACGTTAGATGTCGCCTGCAAGAACTTCACCCGCATCTAGTTTATGCTGCTACCTGTTGTTAGGAGACAACAAGGACACATGTAGAGATATGCTTTTTCCTGCCTCATTTTCCTAGGCCACGCTCTTCTGTGGCTCTTTAGTGCTTTCCAAACTCCTATGTGCATGCTGCTGCTTCCATCTGACAAGGAGCACAGCCTTCTGACAGCAGCTTTCAACTTGTCTAAGAAAGAGCTTGGCCATTTAGATGTGATGCAAGTCTGTGTGTGTGTAAGGTGCAGGTGCAAGCTCGTGACAAAGGTGTTCTCCAGGTTCAGTTTCTATATGCCAGACACATTGGAAATGTTTTCCTCTGGCATTCGCACCAAGAGTCGCAGATTACTTAACTCAGGAGCTCTGAGAATGGAACGGCAAGAGGTGTTCCGCTTACGTCATAAACAGTGCTCCAGAGCGCTTAGCAACGGGCACAACGAAACGTGTCTGTGGGATAGTGACCATTCCCGCCTAGTGCTGGCAATGCACGAGCACTGCCAAAAGGCAAAGGAAGGCGCTTAGCATCCGGCTTGTGCACAAAACTTTCAGACTGCCAGAGGACCGCAGCTGTGGTAAGCCCGCTTGCTCATTTGACGTTAGATGTCGCCTGCAAGATCTTCACCCGCATCTGGTTTATGCTGCTACCTGTTGTTAGGAGACAACAAGGGCACATGTAGCAAATGCTTTTTCCTGCCTCATTTTGCTAGACCCCGCTCTTCTGTGTCTCTTTAGTTCTTGCCAAACTCCTATGTGCGTGCTGCTGCTTCCATCTGACAAGGAGCACAGCCTTCTGACAGCAGCTTTCAACTTGTCTAAGAAAGAGCTTGGCCATTTAGATGTGATGCAAATCT
This sequence comes from Poecile atricapillus, assembly GCF_030490865.1. Classification (NCBI taxonomy): domain Eukaryota; kingdom Metazoa; phylum Chordata; class Aves; order Passeriformes; family Paridae; genus Poecile; species Poecile atricapillus. The sequence goes on along the minus strand of NW_026709233.1, from coordinate 403,161 downwards.
GTGTGTGTGTAAGGTGCAGGTGCAAGCTCGTGACAAAGGTGTTCTCCAGGTTCAGTTTCTCCCTGCCAGACACATTGGAAATGTTTTCCTCTGGCATTCGCACCAAGAGTCGCAGATTACTTAACTCAGGAGCTCTGAGAATGGAACGGCAAGAGGTGTTCCGCTTACGTCATAAACAGTGCTCCAGAGCGCTTAGCAACGGGCACAACGAAACGTGTCTGTGGGATAATGACCATTCCCGCCTAGTGCTGGCAATGCACGAGCACTGCCAAAAGGCAAAGGAAGGCGCTTAGCATCCGGCTTGTGCACAAAGCTTTCAGACTGCCAGAGGACCGCAGCTGTGGTAAGCCCATTGCTCATTTGACGTTAGATGTCGCCTGCAAGAACTTCACCCGCATCTGGTTTATGCTGCTACCTGTTGTTAGGCGACAACAAGGACACATGTAGAGATATGCTTTTTCCTGCCTCATTTTCCTAGGCCACGCTCTTCTGTGGCTCTTTAGTGCTTTCCAAACTCCTATGTGCGTGCTGCTGCTTCCATCTGACAAGGAGCACAGCCTTCTGACAGCAGCTTTCAACTTGTCTAAGAAAGAGCTTGGCCATTTAGATGTGATGCAAATCTGTGTGTGTGTAAGGTGCAGGTGCAAGCTCGTGACAAAGGTGTTCTCCAGGTTCAGTTTCTCCCTGCCAGACACATTGGAAATGTTTTCCTCTGGCATTCGCACCAAGAGTCGCAGATTACTTAACTCAGGAGCTCTGAGAATGGAACGGCAAGAGGTGTTCCGCTTACGTCATAAACAGTGCTCCAGAGCGCTTAGCAACGGGCACAACGAAACGTGTGTGCGGGATAGTGACCATTCCCGCCTAGTGCTGGCAATGCACGAGCACTGCCAAAAGGCAAAGGAAGGCGCTTAGCATCCGGCTTGTGCACAAAGCTTTCAGACTGCCAGAGGACCGCAGCTGTGGTAAGCCCATTGCTCATTTGACGTTAGATGTCGCTTGCAAGAACTTCACCCGCATCTGGTTTATGCTGCTACCTGTTGTTAGGCGACAACAAGGACACATGTAGAGATATGCTTTTTCCTGCCTCATTTTCCTAGGCCACGCTCTTCTGTGGCTCTTTAGTGCTTTCCAAACTCCTATGTGCGTGCTGCTGCTTCCATCTGACAAGGAGCACAGCCTTCTGACAGCAGCTTTCAACTTGTCTAAGAAAGAGCTTGGCCATTTAGATGTGATGCAAGTCTGTGTGTGTCTAAGGTGCAGGTGCAAGCTCGTGACAAAGGTGTTCTCCAGGTTCAGTTTCTATATGCCAGACACATTGGAAATGTTTTCCTCTGGCATTCGCACCAAGAGTCGCAGATTACTTAACTCAGGAGCTCTGAGAATGGAACGGCAAGAGGTGTTCCGCTTACGTCATAAACAGTGCTCCAGAGCGCTTAGCAACGGGCACAACGAAACGTGTCTGTGGGATAGTGACCATTCCCACCTAGTGCTGGCAATGCACGAGCACTGCCAAAAGGCAAAGGAAGGCGCTTAGCATCCGGCTTGTGCACAAAACTTTCAGACTGCCAGAGGACCGCAGCTGTGGTAAGCCCGCTTGCTCATTTGACGTTAGATGTCGCCTGCAAGAACTTCAGCCGCATCTGGTTTATGCCGCTACCTGTTCTTATGCGACAACAAGGACACATGTAGCAAATGGTTTTTCCTGTTTCATTTTGCTAGACCCCGCTCTTCTGTGGCTCTTTAGTGCTTTCCAAACTCCTATGTGCGTGCTGCTGCTTCCATCTGACAAGGAGCACAGCCTTCTGACAGCAGCTTTCAACTTGTCTAAGAAAGAGCTTGGCCATTTAGATGTGATGCAAATCTGTGTGTGTGTAAGGTGCAGGTGCAAGCTCGTGACAAAGGTGTTCTCCAGGTTCAGTTTCTCCCTGCCAGACACATTGGAAATGTTTTCCTCTGGCATTCGCACCAAGAGTCGCAGATTACTTAACTCAGGAGCTCTGAGAATGGAACGGCAAGAGGTGTTCCGCTTACGTCATAAACAGTGCTCCAGAGCGCTTAGCAACGGGCACAACGAAACGTGTCTGTGGGATAATGACCATTCCCGCCTAGTGCTGGCAATGCACGAGCACTGCCAAAAGGCAAAGGAAGGCGCTTAGCATCCGGCTTGTGCACAAAGCTTTCAGACTGCCAGAGGACTGCAGCTGTGGTAAGCCCATTGCTCATTTGACGTTAGATGTCGCCTGCAAGAACTTCACCCGCATCTGGTTTATGCTGCTACCTGTTGTTAGGCGACAACAAGGACACACGTAGCGTTTTTCCTTCCTCATTTTGCTAGACCCCGCTCTTCTGTGTCTCTTTAGCTTTGCCAAACTCCTATGTGCGTGCTGCTGCTTCCATCTGACAAGGAGCACAGCCTTCTGACAGCAGCTTTCAACTTGTCTAAGAAAGAGCTTGGCCATTTAGATGTGATGCAAATCTGTGTGTGTGTAAGGTGCAGGTGCAAGCTCGTGACAAAGGTGTTCTCCAGGTTCAGTTTCTCCCTGCCAGACACATTGGAAATGTTTTCCTCTGGCATTCGCACCAAGAGTCGCAGATTACTTAACTCAGGAGCTCTGAGAATGGAACGGCAAGAGGTGTTCCGCTTACGTCATAAACAGTGCTCCAGAGCGCTTAGCAACGGACACAACGAAACGTGTCTGTGGGATAGTGACCATTCCCGCCTAGTGCTGGCAATGCACGAGCACTGCCAAAAGGCAAAGGAAGGCGCTTAGCATCTGGCTTGTGCACAAAGCTTTCAGACTGCCAGAGGACCGCAGCTGTGGTAAGCCCATTGCTCATTTGACGTTAGATGTCGCCTGCAAGAACTTCACCCGCATCTGGTTTATGCTGCTACTGTTGTTAGGCGACAACAAGGACACATGTAGAGATATGCTTTTTCCTGCCTCATTTTCCTAGGCCACGCTCTTCTGTGGCTCTTTAGTGCTTTCCAAACTCCTATGTGCGTGCTGCTGCTTCCATCTGACAAGGAGCACAGCCTTCTGACAGCAGCTTTCAACTTGTCTAAGAAAGAGCTTGGCCATTTAGATGTGATGCAAGTCTGTGTGTGTGTAAGGTGCAGGTGCAAGCTCCTGACAAAGGTGTTCTCCAGGTTCAGTTTCTCCCTGCCAGACACATTGGAAATATTTTCCTCTATCATTCGCACCAAGAGTCGCAGATTACTTAACTCAGGAGCTCTGAGAATGGAACGGCAAGAGGTGTTCCGCTTACGTCATAAACAGTGCTCCAGAGCGCTTAGCAACGGGCACAACGAAACGTGTGTGCGGGATAGTGACCATTCCCGCCTAGTGCAGGCAATGCACAATCACTGCCAAAAAGCAGAGAAAGGCGCTTAGCATCCGGCTTGTGTGCAAAGCTTTCAGACTGCCAGAGGACCGCAGCTGTGGTAAGCCCATTGCTCATTTGACGTTAGATGTCGCCTGCAAGAACTCCACCCGCATCTGATTTATGCTGCTACCTGTTGTTAGGAGACAACAAGGACACATGTAGAGATATGCTTTTTCCTGCCTCATTTTCCTAGGCCACGCTCTTCTGTGGCTCTTTAGTGCTTTCCAAACTCCTATGTGCGTGCTGCTGCTTCCATCTGACAAGGAGCACAGCCTTCTGACAGCAGCTTTCAACTTGTCTAAGAAAGAGCTTGGCCATTTAGATGTGATGCAAATCTGTGTGTGTCTAAGGTGCAGGTGCAAGCTCCTGACAAAGGTGTTCTCCAGGTTCAGTTTCTATATGCCAGACGCATTGGAAATGTTTTCCTCTGGCATTCGCACCAAGAGTCGCAGATTACTTAACTCAGGAGCTCTGAGAATGGAACGGCAAGAGGTGTTCCGCTTACGTCATAAACAGTGCTCCAGAGCGCTTAGCAACGGGCACAACGAAACGTGTGTGCGGGATAATGACCATTCCCGCCTAGTGCAGGCAATGCACAATCACTGCCAAAAAGCAGAGAAAGGCGCTTAGCATCCGGCTTGTGTGCAAAGCTTTCAGACTGCCAGAGGACCGCAGCTGTGGTAAGCCCGCTTGCTCATTTGACGTTAGATGTCGCCTGCAAGATCTTCACCCGCATCTGGTTTATGCTGCTACCTGTTGTTAGGCGACAACGAGGACACACGTAGCGTTTTTCCTTCCTCATTTTCCTAGGCCACGCTCTTCTGTGGCTCTTTAGTGCTTGCCAAACTCCTATGTGCGTGCTGCTGCTTCCATCTGACAAGGAGCACAGCCTTCTGACAGCAGCTTTCAACTTGTCTAAGAAAGAGCTTGGCCACTCAGATGTGATGCAAATATGTGGGTGTCTAAGGTGCAGGTGCAAGCTCCTGACAAAGGTGTTCTCCAGGTTCAGTTTCTCCCTGCCAGACACATTGGAAATGTTTTCCTCTATCATTCGTACCAAGAGTCGCAGATTACTTAACTCAGGAGCTCTGAGAATGGAATGGAAAGAGATGTTCCGCTTACGTCATAAACTGTGCTCCAGAGCGCTTAGCAACGGGCACAACGAAACGTGTGTGCGGGATAATGACCATTCCCGCCTAGTGCAGGCAATGCACAATCACTGCCAAAAAGCAGAGAAAGGCGCTTAGCATTCGGCTTGTGCACAAAGCTTTCAGACTGCCAGAGGACTGCAGCTGTGGTAAGCCCATTGCTCATTTGACGTTAGATGTCGCCTGCAAGAACTTCACCCGCATCTGGTTTATGCTGCTACCTGTTGTTAGGCGACAACAAGGACACACGTAGCGTTTTTCCTGCCTCATTTTCCTAGGCCATGCTCTTCTGTGGCTCTTTAGTGCTTGCCAAACTCCTATGTGCGTGCTGCTGCTTCCATCTGACAAGGAGCACAGCCTTCTGACAGCAGCTTTCAACTTGTCTAAGAAAGAGCTTGGCCATTTAGATGTGATGCAAATCTGTGTGTGTGTAAGGTGCAGGTGCAAGCTCCTGACAAAGGTGTTCTCCAGGTTCAGTTTCTCCCTGCCAGACACATTGGAAATGTTTTCCTCTGGCATTCGCACCAAGAGTCGCAGATTACTTAACTCAGGAGCTCTGAGAATGGAACGGCAAGAGGTGTTCCGCTTACGTCATAAACAGTGCTCCAGAGCGCTTAGCAACGGGCACAACGAAACGTGTCTGTGGGATAGTGACCATTCCCGCCTAGTGCTGGCAATGCACGAGCACTGCCAAAAGGCAAAGGAAGGCGCTTAGCATCCGGCTTGTGCACAAAGCTTTCAGACTGCCAGAGGACCGCAGCTGTGGTAAGCCCATTGCTCATTTGACGTTAGATGTCGCCTGCAAGAACTTCACCCGCATCTGGTTTATGCTGCTACCTGTTGTTAGGCGACAACAAGGACACATGTAGAGATATGCTTTTTCCTGCCTCATTTTCCTAGGCCACGCTCTTCTGTGGCTCTTTAGTGCTTTCCAAACTCCTATGTGCGTGCTGCTGCTTCCATCTGACAAGGAGCACAGCCTTCTGACAGCAGCTTTCAACTTGTCTAAGAAAGAGCTTGGCCATTTAGATGTGATGCAAATCTGTGTGTGTGTAAGGTGCAGGTGCAAGCTCCTGACAAAGGTGTTCTCCAGGTTCAGTTTCTCCCTGCCAGACACATTGGAAATATTTTCCTCTATCATTCGCACCAAGAGTCGCAGATTACTTAACTCAGGAGCTCTGAGAATGGAACGGCAAGAGGTGTTCCGCTTACGTCATAAACAGTGCTAAAGAGCGCTTAGCAACGGGCACAACGAAACGTGTGTGCGGGATAGTGACCATTCCCGCCTAGTGCAGGCAATGCACAATCACTGCCAAAAAGCAGAGAAAGGCGCTTAGCATCCGGCTTGTGTGCAAAGCTTTCAGACTGCCAGAGGACCGCAGCTGTGGTAAGCCCATTGCTCATTTGACGTTAGATGTCGCCTGCAAGAACTTCACCCGCATCTAGTTTATGCTGCTACCTGTTGTTAGGCGACAACAAGGACACATGTAGAGATATGCTTTTTCCTGCCTCATTTTCCTAGGCCACGCTCTTCTGTGGCTCTTTAGTGCTTTCCAAACTCCTATGTGCGTGCTGCTGCTTCCATCTGACAAGGAGCACAGCCTTCTGACAGCAGCTTTCAACTTGTCTAAGAAAGAGCTTGGCCATTTAGATGTGATGCAAATCTGTGTGTGTGTAAGGTGCAGGTGCAAGCTCCTGACAAAGGTGTTCTCCAGGTTCAGTTTCTATATGCTGGACACATTGGAAATGTTTTCCTCTGGCATTCGCACCAAGAGTCGCAGATTACTTAACTCAGGAGCTCTGAGAATGGAACGGCAAGAGGTGTTCCGCTTACGTCATAAACAGTGCTCCAGAGCGCTTAGCAACGGGCACAACGAATCGTGTCTGTGGGATAGTGACCATTCCCACCTAGTGCTGGCAATGCACGAGCACTGCCAAAAGGCAAAGGAAGGCGCTTAGCATCCGGCTTGTGCACAAAGCTTTCAGACTGCCAGAGGACCGCAGCTGTGGTAAGCCCGTTTGCTCATTTGACGTTAGATGTCGCCTGCAAGATCTTCACCCGCATCTGGTTTATGCTGCTACCTGTTGTTAGGCGACAACAAGGACACACGTAGCGTTTTTCCTGCCTCATTTTCCTAGGCCACGCTCTTCTGTGTCTCTTTAGTGCTTGCCAAACTCCTATGTGCGTGCTGCTGCTTCCATCTGACAAGGAGCACAGCCTTCTGACAGCAGCTTTCAACTTGTCTAAGAAAGAGCTTGGCCACTCAGATGTGATGCAAATATGTGGGTGTCTAAGGTGCAGGTGCAAGCTCCTGACAAAGGTGTTCTCCAGGTTCAGTTTCTCCCTGCCAGACACATTGGAAATGTTTTCCTCTATCATTCGTACCAAGAGTCGCAGATTACTTAACTCAGGAGCTCTGAGAATGGAATGGCAAGAGGTGTTCCGCTTACGTCATAAACAGTGCTCCAGAGCGCTTAGCAACGGGCACAACGAAACGTGTCTCTGGGATAGTGACCATCCCCGCCTAGTGCTGGCAATGCACGAGCACTGCCAAAAGGCAAAGGAAGGCGCTTAGCATCCGGCTTGTGCACAAAGCTTTCAGACTGCCAGAGGACCGCAGCTGTGGCAAGTCCGATTGCTCATTTGACGTTAGATGTCGCCTGCAAGAACTTCAGCCGCATCTGGTTTATGCCGCTACCTGTTCTTATGCGACAACAAGGACACATGTAGCAAATGGTTTTTCCGGTTTCATTTTGCTAGACCCCGCTCTTCTGTGGCTCTTTAGTGCTTGCCAAACTCCTATGTGCGTGCTGCTGCTTCCATCTGACAAGGAGCACAGCCTTCTGACAGCAGCTTTCAACTTGTCTAAGAAAGAGCTTGGCCATTTAGATGTGATGCAAATCTGTGTGTGTGTAAGGTGCAGGTGCAAGCTCCTGACAAAGGTGTTCTCCAGGTTTAGTTTCTATATGCTGGACACATTGGAAATGTTTTCCTCTGGCATTCGCACCAAGAGTCGCAGATTACTTAACTCAGGAGCTCTGAGAATGGAACGGCAAGAGGTGTTCCGCTTACATCATAAACAGTGCTCCAGAGCGCTTAGCAACGGGCACAACGAAACGTGTCTGTGGGATAGTGACCATTCCCGCCTAGTGCAGGCAATGCACAATCACTGCCAAAAGGCAAAGGAAGGCGCTTAGCATCCGGCTTGTGTGCAAAGCTTTCAGACTACCAGAGGACCGCAGCTGTGGTAAGCCCGCTTGCTCATTTGACGTTAGATGTCGCCTGCAAGATCTTCACCCGCATCTGGTTTATGCTGCTACCTGTTGTTAGGCGACAACAAGTACACATGTAGCGTTTTTCCTGCCTCATTTTCCTAGGCCACGCTCTTCTGTGGCTCTTTAGTGCTTGCCAAACTCCTATGTGCGTGCTGCTGCTTCCATCTGACAAGGAGCACAGCCTTCTGACAGCAGCTTTCAACTTGTCTAAGAAAGAGCTTGGCCATTTAGATGTGATGCAAATCTGTGTGTGTGTAAGGTGCAGGTGCAAGCTCCTGACAAAGGTGTTCTCCAGGTTCAGTTTCTCCCTGCCAGACACATTGGAAATATTTTCCTCTGGCATTCGCACCAAGAGTCGCAGATTACTTAACTCAGGAGCTCTGAGAATGGAACGGCAAGAGGTGTTCCGCTTACGTCATAAACAGTGCTCCAGAGCGCTTAGCAACGGGCACAACGAAACGTGTGTGCGGGATAATGACCATTCCCGCCTAGTGCAGGCAATGCACAATCACTGCCAAAAAGCAGAGAAAGGCGCTTAGCATCCGGCTTGTGCACAAAGCTTTCAGACTGCAAGAGGACCGCAGCTGTGGTAAGCCCATTGCTCATTTGACGTTAGATGTCGCCTGCAAGAACTTCACCCGCATCTGGTTTATGCTGCTACCTGTTGTTAGGCGACAACAAAGACACATGTAGAGATATGCTTTTTCCTGCCTCATTTTCCTAGGCCACGCTCTTCTGTGGCTCTTTAGTGCTTGCCAAACTCCTATGTGCGTGCTGCTGCTTCCATCTGACAAGGAGCACAGCCTTCTGACAGCAGCTTTCAACTTGTCTAAGAAAGAGCTTGGCCATTTAGATGTGATGCAAATCTGTGTGTGTGTAAGGTGCAGGTGCAAGCTCCTGACAAAGGTGTTCTCCAGGTTCAGTTTCTCCCTGCCAGACACATTGGAAATATTTTCCTCTATCATTCGCACCAAGAGTCGCAGATTACTTAACTCAGGAGCTCTGAGAATGGAACGGCAAGAGGTGTTCCGCTTACGTCATAAACAGTGCTCCAGAGCGCTTAGCAACGGGCACAACGAAACCTGTGTGCGGGATAATGACCATTCCCGCCTAGTGCAGGCAATGCACAATCACTGCCAAAAAGCAGAGAAAGGCGCTTAGCATCCGGCTTGTGCACAAAGCTTTCAGACTGCAAGAGGACCGCAGCTGTGGTAAGCCCGCTTGCTCATTTGACGTTAGATGTCGCCTGCAAGATCTTCACCCGCATCTGGTTTATGCTGCTACCTGTTGTTAGGCGACAACAAGGACACATGTAGCGTTTTTCCTGCCTCATTTTCCTAGGCCACGCTCTTCTGTGGCTCTTTAGTGCTTTCCAAACTCCTATGTGTGTGCTGCTGCTTCCATCTGACAAGGAGCACAGCCTTCTGACAGCAGCTTTCAACTTGTCTAAGAAAGAGCTTGGCCATTTAGATGTGATGCAAGTCTGTGTGTGTCTAAGGTGCAGGTGCAAGCTCGTGACAAAGGTGTTCTCCAGGTTCAGTTTCTATATGCCAGACACATTGGAAATGTTTTCCTCTGGCATTCGCACCAAGAGTCGCAGATTACTTAACTCAGGAGCTCTGAGAATGGAACGGCAAGAGGTGTTCCGCTTACGTCATAAACAGTGCTCCAGAGCGCTTAGCAACGGGCACAACGAAACGTGTCTGTGGGATAGTGACCATTCCCGCCTAGTGCAGGCAATGCACAATCACTGCCAAAAAGCAGAGAAAGGCGCTTAGCATCCGGCTTGTGTGCAAAGCTTTCAGACTGCCAGAGGACCGCAGCTGTGGTAAGCCCGCTTGCTCATTTGACGTTAGATGTCGCCTGCAAGATCTTCACCCGCATCTGGTTTATGCTGCTACCTGTTGTTAGGCGACAACAAGGACACATGTAGCGTTTTTCCTGCCTCATTTTCCTAGGCCACGCTCTTCTGTGGCTCTTTAGTGCTTTCCAAACTCCTATGTGCATGCTGCTGCTTCCATCTGACAAGGAGCACAGCCTTCTGACAGCAGCTTTCAACTTGTCTAAGAAAGAGCTTGGCCATTTAGATGTGATGCAAATCTGTGTGTGTGTAAGGTGCAGGTGCAAGCTCCTGACAAAGGTGTTCTCCAGGTTCAGTTTCTCCCTGCCAGACACATTGGAAATATTTTCCTCTATCATTCGCACCAAGAGTCGCAGATTACGTAACTCAGGAGCTCTGAGAATGGAACGGCAAGAGGTGTTCCGCTTACGTCATAAACAGTGCTCCAGAGCGCTTAGCAACGGGCACAACGAAACGTGTGTGCGGGATAGTGACCATTCCCGCCTAGTGCAGGCAATGCACAATCACTGCCAAAAAGCAGAGAAAGGCGCTTAGCATCCGGCTTGTGCACAAAGCTTTCAGACTGCCAGAGGACCGCAGCTGTGGTAAGCCCGCTTGCTCATTTGACGTTAGATGTCGCCTGCAAGATCTTCACCCGCATCTGGTTTATGCTGCTACCTGTTGTTAGGCGACAACAAGGACACATGTAGCGTTTTTCCTGCCTCATTTTCCTAGGCCACGCTCTTCTGTGGCTCTTTAGTGCTTTCCAAACTCCTATGTGTGTGCTGCTGCTTCCATCTGACAAGGAGCACAGCCTTCTGACAGCAGCTTTCAACTTGTCTAAGAAAGAGCTTGGCCATTTAGATGTGATGCAAATCTGTGTGTGTGTAAGGTGCAGGTGCAAGCTCCTGACAAAGGTGTTCTCCAGGTTCAGTTTCTCCCTGCCAGACACATTGGAAATATTTTCCTCTATCATTCGCACCAAGAGTCGCAGATTACTTAACTCAGGAGCTCTGAGAATGGAACGGCAAGAGGTGTTCCGCTTACGTCATAAACAGTGCTCCAGAGCGCTTAGCAACGGGCACAACGAAACGTGTCTGTGGGATAGTGACCATTCCCGCCTAGTGCTGGCAATGCACGAGCACTGCCAAAAGGCAAAGGAAGGCGCTTAGCATCCGGCTTGTGCACAAAGCTTTCAGACTGCCAGAGGACCGCAGCTGTGGTAAGCCCATTGCTCATTTGACGTTAGATGTCGCCTGCAAGAACTTCACCCGCATCTGGTTTATGCTGCTACCTGTTGTTAGGCGACAACAAGGACACATGTAGAGATATGCTTTTTCCTGCCTCATTTTCCTAGGCCACGCTCTTCTGTGGCTCTTTAGTGCTTTCCAAACTCCTATGTGCGTGCTGCTGCTTCCATCTGACAAGGAGCACAGCCTTCTGACAGCAGCTTTCAACTTGTCTAAGAAAGAGCTTGGCCATTTAGATGTGATGCAAATCTGTGTGTGTGTAAGGTGCAGGTGCAAGCTCCTGACAAAGGTGTTCTCCAGGTTCAGTTTCTCCCTGCCAGACACATTGGAAATATTTTCCTCTATCATTCGCACCAAGAGTCGCAGATTACTTAACTCAGGAGCTCTGAGAATGGAACGGCAAGAGGTGTTCCGCTTACGTCATAAACAGTGCTCCAGAGCGCTTAGCAACGGGCACAACGAAACGTGTCTGTGGGATAGTGACCATTCCCGCCTAGTGCAGGCAATGCACAATCACTGCCAAAAAGCAGAGAAAGGCGCTTAGCATCCGGCTTGTGTGCAAAGCTTTCAGACTGCCAGAGGACCGCAGCTGTGGTAAGCCCATTGCTCATTTGACGTTAGATGTCGCCTGCAAGAACTTCACCCGCATCTAGTTTATGCTGCTACCTGTTGTTAGGCGACAACAAGGACACATGTAGAGATATGCTTTTTCCTGCCTCATTTTCCTAGGCCACGCTCTTCTGTGGCTCTTTAGTGCTTTCCAAACTCCTATGTGCGTGCTGCTGCTTCCATCTGACAAGGAGCACAGCCTTCTGACAGCAGCTTTCAACTTGTCTAAGAAAGAGCTTGGCCATTTAGATGTGATGCAAATCTGTGTGTGTGTAAGGTGCAGGTGCAAGCTCCTGACAAAGGTGTTCTCCAGGTTCAGTTTCTATATGCTGGACACATTGGAAATGTTTTCCTCTGGCATTCGCACCAAGAGTCGCAGATTACTTAACTCAGGAGCTCTGAGAATGGAACGGCAAGAGGTGTTCCGCTTACGTCATAAACAGTGCTCCAGAGCGCTTAGCAACGGGCACAACGAATCGTGTCTGTGGGATAGTGACCATTCCCACCTAGTGCTGGCAATGCACGAGCACTGCCAAAAGGCAAAGGAAGGCGCTTAGCATCCGGCTTGTGCACAAAGCTTTCAGACTGCAAGAGGACCGCAGCTGTGGTAAGCCCGTTTGCTCATTTGGCGTTAGATGTCGCCTGCAAGATCTTCACCCGCATCTGGTTTATGCTGCTACCTGTTGTTAGGCGACAACAAGGACACACGTAGCGTTTTTCCTGCCTCATTTTCCTAGGCCACGCTCTTCTGTGGCTCTTTAGTGCTTGCCAAACTCCTATGTGCGTGCTGCTGCTTCCATCTGACAAGGAGCACAGCCTTCTGACAGCAGCTTTCAACTTGTCTAAGAAAGAGCTTGGCCATTTAGATGTGATGCAAATCTGTGTGTGTGTAAGGTGCAGGTGCAAGCTCCTGACAAAGGTGTTCTCCAGGTTCAGTTTCTCCCTGCCAGACACATTGGAAATGTTTTCCTCTGGCATTCGCACCAAGAGTCGCAGATTACTTAACTCAGGAGCTCTGAGAATGGAACGGCAAGAGGTGTTCCGCTTACGTCATAAACAGTGCTCCAGAGCGCTTAGCAACGGGCACAACGAAACGTGTCTGTGGGATAGTGACCATTCCCGCCTAGTGCTGGCAATGCACGAGCACTGACAAAAGGCAAAGGAAGGCGCTTAGCATCCGGCTTGTGCGCAAAGCTTTCAGACTGCCAGAGGACCGCAGCTGTGGTAAGCCCATTGCTCATTTGACGTTAGATGTCGCCTGCAAGAACTTCACCCGCATCTGGTTTATGCTGCTACCTGTTGTTAGGCGACAACAAGGACACATGTAGAGATATGCTTTTTCCTGCCTCATTTTCCTAGGCCACGCTCTTCTGTGGCTCTTTAGTGCTTTCCAAACTCCTATGTGTGTGCTGCTGCTTCCATCTGACAAGGAGCACAGCCTTCTGACAGCAGCTTTCAACTTGTCTAAGAAAGAGCTTGGCCATTTAGATGTGATGCAAATCTGTGTGTGTGTAAGGTGCAGGTGCAAGCTCCTGACAAAGGTGTTCTCCAGGTTCAGTTTCTATATGCTGGACACATTGGAAATGTTTTCCTCTGGCATTCGCACCAAGAGTCGCAGATTCCTTAACTCAGGAGCTCTGAGAATGGAACGGCAAGAGGTGTTCCGCTTACATCATAAACAGTGCTCCAGAGCGCTTAGCAACGGGCACAACGAAACGTGTCTCTGGGATAGTGACCATTCCCGCCTAGTGCAGGCAATGCACGAGCACTGCCAAAAGGCAAAGGAAGGCGCTTAGCATCCGGCTTGTGTGCAAAGCTTTCAGACTGCCAGAGGACCGCAGCTGTGGTAAGCCCGCTTGCTCATTTGACGTTAGATGTCGCCTGCAAGATCTTCACCCGCATCTGGTTTATGCTGCTACCTGTTGTTAGGCGACAACAAGGACACATGTAGCGTTTTTCCTGCATCATTTTCCTAGGCCACGCTCTTCTGTGGCTCTTTAGTGCTTGCCAAACTCCTATGTGCGTGCTGCTGCTTCCATCTGACAAGGAGCACAGCCTTCTGACAGCAGCTTTCAACTTGTCTAAGAAAGAGCTTGGCCATTTAGATGTGATGCAAATCTGTGTGTGTGTAAGGTGCAGGTGCAAGCTCGTGACAAAGGTGTTCTCCAGGTTCAGTTTCTCCCTGCCAGACACATTGGAAATATTTTCCTCTATCATTCGCACCAAGAGTCGCAGATTACTTAACTCAGGAGCTCTGAGAATGGAACGGCAAGAGGTGTTCCGCTTACGTCATAAACAGTGCTCCAGAGCGCTTAGCAACGGGCACAACGAAACGTGTGCGCGGGATAATGACCATTCCCGCCTAGTGCAGGCAATGCACAATCACTGCCAAAAAGCAGAGAAAGGCGCTTAGCATCCGGCTTGTGCACAAAGCTTTCAGACTGCAAGAGGACCGCAGCTGTGGTAAGCCCGCTTGCTCATTTGACGTTAGATGTCGCCTGCAAGAACTTCACCCGCATCTAGTTTATGCTGCTACCTGTTGTTAGGCGACAACAAGGACACATGTAGAGATATGCTTCTTCCTTCCTCATTTTCCTAGGCCACGCTCTTCTGTGGCTCTTTAGTGCTTGCCAAACTCCTATGTGCGTGCTGCTGCTTCCATCTGACAAGGAGCACAGCCTTCTGACAGCAGCTTTCAACTTGTCTAAGAAAGAGCTTGGCCATTTAGATGTGATGCAAATCTGTGTGTGTGTAAGGTGCAGGTGCAAGCTCGTGACAAAGGTGTTCTCCAGGTTCAGTTTCTCCCTGCCAGACACATTGGAAATGTTTTCCTCTGGCATTCGCACCAAGAGTCGCAGATTACTTAACTCAGGAGCTCTGAGAATGGAACGGCAAGAGGTGTTCCGCTTACGTCATAAACAGTGCTCCAGAGCGCTTAGCAACGGGCACAACGAAACGTGTCTGTGGGATAGTGACCATTCCCGCCTAGTGCTGGCAATGCACGAGCACTGACAAAAGGCAAAGGAAGGCGCTTAGCATCCGGCTTGTGCGCAAAGCTTTCAGACTGCCAGAGGACCGCAGCTGTGGTAAGCCCGCTTGCTCATTTGACGTTAGATGTCGCCTGCAAGAACTTCACCCTCATCTAGTTTATGCTGCTACCTGTTGTTAGGCGACAACAAGGACACACGTAGCGTTTTTCCTTCCTCATTTTCCTAGGCCACGCTCTTCTGTGGCTCTTTAGTGCTTTCCAAACTCCTATGTGCGTGCTGCTGCTTTCATCTGACAAGGAGCACAGCCTGCTGACAGCAGCTTTCAACTTGTCTAAGAAAGAGCTTGGCCATTTAGATGTGATGCAAATCTGTGTGTGTGTAAGGTGCAGGTGCAAGCTCCTGACAAAGGTGTTCTCCAGGTTCAGTTTCTCCCTGCCAGACACATTGGAAATGTTTTCCTCTGGCATTCGCACCAAGAGTCGCAGATTACTTAACTCAGGAGCTCTGAGAATGGAACGGCAAGAGGTGTTCCGCTTACGTCATAAACAGTGCTCCAGAGCGCTTAGCAACGGGCACAACGAAACGTGTCTGTGGGATAGTGACCATTCCCGCCTAGTGCTGGCAATGCACGAGCACTGCCAAAAGGCAAAGGAAGGCGCTTAGCATCCGGCTTGTGCGCAAAGCTTTCAGACTGCCAGAGGACTGCAGCTGTGGTAAGGCCATTGCTCATTTGACGTTAGATGTCGCCTGCAAGATCTTCACCCGCATCTGGTTTATGCTGCTACCTGTTGTTAGGAGACAACAAGGGCACATGTAGCAAATGCTTTTTCCTGCCTCATTTTGCTAGACCCCGCTCTTCTGTGTCTCTTTAGTTCTTGCCAAACTCCTATGTGCGTGCTGCTGCTTCCATCTGACAAGGAGCACAGCCTTCTGACAGCAGCTTTCAACTTGTCTAAGAAAGAGCTTGGCCATTTAGATGTGATGCAAATCTGTGTGTGTGTAAGGTGCAGGTGCAAGCTCCTGACAAAGGTGTTCTCCAGGTTCAGTTTCTCCCTGCCAGACACATTGGAAATGTTTTCCTCTGGCATTCGCACCAAGAGTCGCAGATTACTTAACTCAGGAGCTCTGAGAATGGAACGGCAAGAGGTGTTCCGCTTACATCATAAACAGTGCTCCAGAGCGCTTAGCAACGGGCACAACGAAACGTGTCTGTGGGATAGTGACCATTCCCGCCTAGTGCTGGCAATGCACGAGCACTGCCAAAAGGCAAAGGAAGGCGCTTAGCATCCGGCTTGTGTGCAAAGCTTTCAGACTGCCAGAGGACCGCAGCTGTGGTAAGCCCGCTTGCTCATTTGACGTTAGATGTCGCCTGCAAGATCTTCACCCGCATCTGGTTTATGCTGCTACCTGTTGTTAGGCGACAACAAGGACACATGTAGCGTTTTTCCTGCCTCATTTTCCTAGGCCACGCTCTTCTGTGGCTCTTTAGTGCTTGCCAAACTCCTATGTGCGTGCTGCTGCTTCCATCTGACAAGGAGCACAGCCTTCTGACAGCAGCTTTCAACTTGTCTAAGAAAGAGCTTGGCCATTTAGATGTGATGCAAATCTGTGTGTGTGTAAGGTGCAGGTGCAAGCTCGTGACAAAGGTGTTCTCCAGGTTCAGTTTCTATATGCCAGACACATTGGAAATGTTTTCCTCTATCATTCGCACCAAGAGTCGCAGATTACTTAACTCAGGAGCTCTGAGAATGGAACGGCAAGAGGTGTTCCGCTTACGTCATAAACAGTGCTCCAGAGCGCTTAGCAACGGGCACAACGAAACGTGTCTGTGGGATAGTGACCATTCCCGCCTAGTGCTGGCAATGCACGAGCACTGACAAAAGGCAAAGGAAGGCGCTTAGCATCCGGCTTGTGCGCAAAGCTTTCAGACTGCCAGAGGACCGCAGCTGTGGTAAGCCCGCTTGCTCATTTGACGTTAGATGTCGCCTGCAAGAACTTCACCCGCATCTAGTTTATGCTGTTACCTGTTGTTAGGCGACAACAAGGACACACGTAGCGTTTTTCCTTCCTCATTTTCCTAGGCCACGCTCTTCTGTGGCTCTTTAGTGCTTTCCAAACTCCTATGTGCGTGCTGCTGCTTTCATCTGACAAGGAGCACAGCCTTCTGACAGCAGCTTTCAACTTGTCTAAGAAAGAGCTTGGCCATTTAGATGTGATGCAAATCTGTGTGTGTGTAAGGTGCAGGTGCAAGCTCGTGACAAAGGTGTTCTCCAGGTTCAGTTTCTCCCTGCCAGACACATTGGAAATGTTTTCCTCTGGCATTCGCACCAAGAGTCGCAGATTACTTAACTCAGGAGCTCTGAGAATGGAACGGCAAGAGGTGTTCCGCTTACGTCATAAACAGTGCTCCAGAGCGCTTAGCAACGGACACAACGAAACGTGTCTGTGGGATAGTGACCATTCCCGCCTAGTGCTGGCAATGCACGAGCACTGCCAAAAGGCAAAGGAAGGCGCTTAGCATCCGGCTTGTGCACAAAGCTTTCAGACTGCCAGAGGACCGCAGCTGTGGTAAGCCCATTGCTCATTTGACGTTAGATGTCGCCTGCAAGAACTTCACCCGCATCTGGTTTATGCTGCTACCTGTTGTTAGGCGACAACAAGGACACATGTAGAGATATGCTTTTTCCTGCCTCATTTTCCTAGGCCACGCTCTTCTGTGGCTCTTTAGTGCTTTCCAAACTCCTATGTGCATGCTGCTGCTTCCATCTGACAAGGAGCACAGCCTTCTGACAGCAGCTTTTAACTTGTCTAAGAAAGAGCTTGGCCATTTAGATGTGATGCAAGTCTGTGTGTGTCTAAGGTGCAGGTGCAAGCTCCTGACAAAGGTGTTCTCCAGGTTCAGTTTCTATATGCCAGACACATTGGAAATGTTTTCCTCTGGCATTCGCACCAAGAGTCGCAGATTCCTTAACTCAGGAGCTCTGAGAATGGAACGGCAAGAGGTGTTCCGCTTACATCATAAACAGTGCTCCAGAGCGCTTAGCAACGGGCACAACGAAACGTGTCTGTGGGATAGTGACCATTCCCGCCTAGTGCTGGCAATGCACGAGCACTGCCAAAAGGCAAAGGAAGGCGCTTAGCATCCGGCTTGTGCGCAAAGCTTTCAGACTGCCAGAGGACTGCAGCTGTGGTAAGCCCATTGCTCATTTGACGTTAGATGTCGCCTGCAAGATCTTCACCCGCATCTGGTTTATGCTGCTACCTGTTGTTAGGAGACAACAAGGGCACATGTAGCAAATGCTTTTTCCTGCCTCATTTTGCTAGACCCCGCTCTTCTGTGTCTCTTTAGTTCTTGCCAAACTCCTATGTGCGTGCTGCTGCTTCCATCTGACAAGGAGCACAGCCTTCTGACAGCAGCTTTCAACTTGTCTAAGAAAGAGCTTGGCCATTTAGATGTGATGCAAATCTGTGTGTGTGTAAGGTGCAGGTGCAAGCTCGTGACAAAGGTGTTCTCCAGGTTCAGTTTCTCCCTGCCAGACACATTGGAAATGTTTTCCTCTATCATTCGCACCAAGAGTCGCAGATTACTTAACTCAGGAGCTCTGAGAATGGAACGGCAAGAGGTGTTCCGCTTACGTCATAAACAGTGCTCCAGAGCGCTTAGCAACGGGCACAACGAAACGTGTCTGTGGGATAGTGACCATTCCCGCCTAGTGCTGGCAATGCACGAGCACTGACAAAAGGCAAAGGAAGGCGCTTAGCATCCGGCTTGTGCGCAAAGCTTTCAGACTGCCAGAGGACCGCAGCTGTGGTAAGCCCGCTTGCTCATTTGACGTTAGATGTCGCCTGCAAGAACTTCACCCGCATCTAGTTTATGCTGCTACCTGTTGTTAGGCGACAACAAGGACACATGTAGAGATATGCTTTTTCCTGCCTCATTTTCCTAGGCCACGCTCTTCTGTGGCTCTTTAGTGCTTTCCAAACTCCTATGTGCGTGCTGCTGCTTCCATCTGACAAGGAGCACAGCCTTCTGACAGCAGCTTTCAACTTGTCTAAGAAAGAGCTTGGCCATTTAGATGTGATGCAAGTCTGTGTGTGTCTAAGGTGCAGGTGCAAGCTCGTGACAAAGGTGTTCTCCAGGTTCAGTTTCTATATGCCAGACACATTGGAAATGTTTTCCTCTGGCATTCGCACCAAGAGTCGCAGATTACTTAACTCAGGAGCTCTGAGAATGGAACGGCAAGAGGTGTTCCGCTTACGTCATAAACAGTGCTCCAGAGCGCTTAGCAACGGGCACAACGAAACGTGTCTGTGGGATAGTGACCATTCCCGCCTAGTGCAGGCAATGCACAATCACTGCCAAAAAGCAGAGAAAGGCGCTTAGCATCCGGCTTGTGTGCAAAGCTTTCAGACTGCCAGAGGACCGCAGCTGTGGTAAGCCCGCTTGCTCATTTGACGTTAGATGTCGCCTGCAAGATCTTCACCCGCATCTGGTTTATGCTGCTACCTGTTGTTAGGCGACAACAAGGACACATGTAGCGTTTTTCCTGCCTCATTTTCCTAGGCCACGCTCTTCTGTGGCTCTTTAGTGCTTGCCAAACTCCTATGTGTGTGCTGCTGCTTCCATCTGACAAGGAGCACAGCCTTCTGACAGCAGCTTTCAACTTGTCTAAGAAAGAGCTTGGCCATTTAGATGTGATGCAAATCTGTGTGTGTGTAAGGTGCAGGTGCAAGCTCCTGACAAAGGTGTTCTCCAGGTTCAGTTTCTCCCTGCCAGACACATTGGAAATATTTTCCTCTATCATTCGCACCAAGAGTCGCAGATTACTTAACTCAGGAGCTCTGAGAATGGAACGGCAAGAGGTGTTCCGCTTACGTCATAAACAGTGCTCCAGAGCGCTTAGCAACGGGCACAACGAAACGTGCCTGTGGGATAGTGACCATTCCCACCTAGTGCTGGCAATGCACGAGCACTGCCAAAAGGCAAAGGAAGGCGCTTAGCATCCGGCTTGTGTGCAAAGCTTTCAGACTGCCAGAGGACCGCAGCTGTGGTAAGCCCATTGCTCATTTGACGTTAGATGTCACCTGCAAGAACTTCACCCGCATCTGGTTTATGCTGCTACCTGTTGTTAGGCGACAACAAGGACACATGTAGAGATATGCTTTTTCCTGCCTCATTTTCCTAGGCCACGCTCTTCTGTGGCTCTTTAGTGCTTTCCAAACTCCTATGTGCGTGCTGCTGCTTCCATCTGACAAGGAGCACAGCCTTCTGACAGCAGCTTTTAACTTGTCTAAGAAAGAGCTTGGCCATTTAGATGTGATGCAAATCTGTGTGTGTGTAAGGTGCAGGTGCAAGCTCGTGACAAAGGTGTTCTCCAGGTTCAGTTTCTCCCTGCCAGACACATTGGAAATGTTTTCCTCTATCATTCGCACCAAGAGTCGCAGATTACTTAACTCAGGAGCTCTGAGAATGGAACGGCAAGAGGTGTTCCGCTTACGTCATAAACAGTGCTCCAGAGCGCTTAGCAACGGGCACAACGAAACGTGTCTGTGGGATAGTGACCATTCCCACCTAGTGCTGGCAATGCACGAGCACTACCAAAAGGCAAAGGAAGGCGCTTAGCATCCGGCTTGTGTGCAAAGCTTTCAGACTGCCAGAGGACCGCAGCTGTGGTAAGCCCGCTTGCTCATTTGACGTTAGATGTCGCCTGCAAGATCTTCACCCGCATCTGGTTTATGCTGCTACCTGTTGTTAGGCGACAACAAGGACACATGTAGCGTTTTTCCTGCCTCATTTTCCTAGGCCACGCTCTTCTGTGGCTCTTTAGTGCTTGCCAAACTCCTATGTGTGTGCTGCTGCTTCCATCTGACAAGGAGCACAGCCTTCTGACAGCAGCTTTCAACTTGTCTAAGAAAGAGCTTGGCCATTTAGATGTGATGCAAATCTGTGTGTGTGTAAGGTGCAGGTGCAAGCTCCTGACAAAGGTGTTCTCCAGGTTCAGTTTCTCCCTGCCAGACACATTGGAAATGTTTTCCTCTGGCATTCGCACCAAGAGTCGCAGATTACTTAACTCAGGAGCTCTGAGAATGGAACGGCAAGAGGTGTTCCGCTTACGTCATAAACAGTGCTCCAGAGCGCTTAGCAACGGGCACAACGAAACGTGTCTGTGGGATAGTGACCATTCCCGCCTAGTGCAGGCAATGCACAATCACTGCCAAAAAGCAGAGAAAGGCGCTTAGCATCCGGCTTGTGCACAAAGCTTTCAGACTGCAAGAGGACCGCAGCTGTGGTAAGCCCGCTTGCTCATTTGACGTTAGATGTCGCGTGCAAGAACTTCACCCGCATCTAGTTTATGCTGCTACCTGTTGTTAGGCGACAACAAGGACACATGTAGAGATATGCTTCTTCCTTCCTCATTTTCCTAGGCCACGCTCTTCTGTGGCTCTTTAGTGCTTGCCAAACTCCTATGTGTGTGCTGCTGCTTCCATCTGACAAGGAGCACAGCCTTCTGACAGCAGCTTTCAACTTGTCTAAGAAAGAGCTTGGCCATTTAGATGTGATGCAAATCTGTGTGTGTGTAAGGTGCAGGTGCAAGCTCGTGACAAAGGTGTTCTCCAGGTTCAGTTTCTCCCTGCCAGACACATTGGAAATGTTTTCCTCTGGCATTCGCACCAAGAGTCGCAGATTACTTAACTCAGGAGCTCTGAGAATGGAACGGCAAGAGGTGTTCCGCTTACGTCATAAACAGTGCTCCAGAGCGCTTAGCAACGGGCACAACGAAACGTGTCTGTGGGATAGTGACCATTCCCGCCTAGTGCTGGCAATGCACGAGCACTGACAAAAGGCAAAGGAAGGCGCTTAGCATCCGGCTTGTGCGCAAAGCTTTCAGACTGCCAGAGGACCGCAGCTGTGGTAAGCCCGCTTGCTCATTTGACGTTAGATGTCGCCTGCAAGATCTTCACCCGCATCTGGTTTATGCTGCTACCTGTTGTTAGGCGACAACAAGGACACATGTAGCGTTTTTCCTGCCTCATTTTCCTAGGCCACGCTCTTCTGTGGCTCTTTAGTGCTTGCCAAACTCCTATGTGTGTGCTGCTGCTTCCATCTGACAAGGAGCACAGCCTTCTGACAGCAGCTTTCAACTTGTCTAAGAAAGAGCTTGGCCATTTAGATGTGATGCAAATCTGTGTGTGTGTAAGGTGCAGGTGCAAGCTCGTGACAAAGGTGTTCTCCAGGTTCAGTTTCTCCCTGCCAGACACATTGGAAATGTTTTCCTCTGGCATTCGCACCAAGAGTCGCAGATTACTTAACTCAGGAGCTCTGAGAATGGAACGGCAAGAGGTGTTCCGCTTACGTCATAAACAGTGCTCCAGAGCGCTTAGCAACGGGCACAACGAAACGTGTCTGTGGGATAGTGACCATTCCCGCCTAGTGCTGGCAATGCACGAGCACTGACAAAAGGCAAAGGAAGGCGCTTAGCATCCGGCTTGTGCGCAAAGCTTTCAGACTGCCAGAGGACCGCAGCTGTGGTAAGCCCATTGCTCATTTGACGTTAGATGTCGCCTGCAAGAACTTCACCCGCATCTGGTTTATGCTGCTACCTGTTGTTAGGCGACAACAAGGACACATGTAGAGATATGCTTCTTCCTTCCTCATTTTCCTAGGCCACGCTCTTCTGTGGCTCTTTAGTGCTTGCCAAACTCCTATGTGCGTGCTGCTGCTTCCATCTGACAAGGAGCACAGCCTTCTGACAGCAGCTTTCAACTTGTCTAAGAAAGAGCTTGGCCATTTAGATGTGATGCAAATCTGTGTGTGTGTAAGGTGCAGGTGCAAGCTCCTGACAAAGGTGTTCTCCAGGTTCAGTTTCTATATGCTGGACACATTGGAAATGTTTTCCTCTGGCATTCGCACCAAGAGTCGCAGATTCCTTAACTCAGGAGCTCTGAGAATGGAACGGCAAGAGGTGTTCCGCTTACATCATAAACAGTGCTCCAGAGCGCTTAGCAACGGGCACAACGAAACGTGTCTCTGGGATAGTGACCATTCCCGCCTAGTGCAGGCAATGCACGAGCACTGCCAAAAGGCAAAGGAAGGCGCTTAGCATCCGGCTTGTGTGCAAAGCTTTCAGACTGCCAGAGGACCGCAGCTGTGGTAAGCCCGCTTGCTCATTTGACGTTAGATGTCGCCTGCAAGATCTTCACCCGCATCTGGTTTATGCTGCTACCTGTTGTTAGGCGACAACAAGGACACATGTAGCGTTTTTCCTTCCTCATTTTCCTAGGCCACGCTCTTCTGTGGCTCTTTAGTGCTTGCCAAACTCCTATGTGCGTGCTGCTGCTTCCATCTGACAAGGAGCACAGCCTTCTGACAGCAGCTTTCAACTTGTCTAAGAAAGAGCTTGGCCATTTAGATGTGATGCAAATCTGTGTGTGTGTAAGGTGCAGGTGCAAGCTCCTGACAAAGGTGTTCTCCAGGTTCAGTTTCTCCCTGCCAGACACATTGGAAATATTTTCCTCTATCATTCGCACCAAGAGTCGCAGATTACTTAACTCAGGAGCTCTGAGAATGGAACGGCAAGAGGTGTTCCGCTTACGTCATAAACAGTGCTCCAGAGCGCTTAGCAACGGGCACAACGAAACGTGTGCGCGGGATAATGACCATTCCCGCCTAGTGCAGGCAATGCACAATCACTGCCAAAAAGCAGAGAAAGGCGCTTAGCATCCGGCTTGTGCACAAAGCTTTCAGACTGCAAGAGGACCGCAGCTGTGGTAAGCCCGCTTGCTCATTTGACGTTAGATGTCGCGTGCAAGAACTTCACCCGCATCTAGTTTATGCTGCTACCTGTTGTTAGGCGACAACAAGGACACATGTAGAGATATGCTTCTTCCTTCCTCATTTTCCTAGGCCACGCTCTTCTGTGGCTCTTTAGTGCTTTCCAAACTCCTATGTGCGTGCTGCTGCTTTCATCTCACAAGGAGCACAGCCTGCTGACAGCAGCTTTCAACTTGTCTAAGAAAGAGCTTGGCCATTTAGATGTGATGCAAATCTGTGTGTGTGTAAGGTGCAGGTGCAAGCTCCTGACAAAGGTGTTCTCCAGGTTCAGTTTCTCCCTGCCAGACACATTGGAAATGTTTTCCTCTGGCATTCGCACCAAGAGTCGCAGATTACTTAACTCAGGAGCTCTGAGAATGGAACGGCAAGAGGTGTTCCGCTTACGTCATAAACAGTGCTCCAGAGCGCTTAGCAACGGGCACAACGAAACGTGTCTGTGGGATAGTGACCATTCCCGCCTAGTGCTGGCAATGCACGAGCACTGCCAAAAGGCAAAGGAAGGCGCTTAGCATCCGGCTTGTGCGCAAAGCTTTCAGACTGCCAGAGGACTGCAGCTGTGGTAAGGCCATTGCTCATTTGACGTTAGATGTCGCCTGCAAGATCTTCACCCGCATCTGGTTTATGCTGCTACCTGTTGTTAGGAGACAACAAGGGCACATGTAGCAAATGCTTTTTCCTGCCTCATTTTGCTAGACCCCGCTCTTCTGTGTCTCTTTAGTTCTTGCCAAACTCCTATGTGCGTGCTGCTGCTTCCATCTGACAAGGAGCACAGCCTTCTGACAGCAGCTTTTAACTTGTCTAAGAAAGAGCTTGGCCATTTAGATGTGATGCAAGTCTGTGTGTGTGTAAGGTGCAGGTGCAAGCTCCTGACAAAGGTGTTCTCCAGGTTCAGTTTCTATATGCCAGACACATTGGAAATGTTTTCCTCTGGCATTCGCACCAAGAGTCGCAGATTACTTAACTGAGGAGCTCTGAGAATGGAACGGCAAGAGGTGTTCCGCTTACATCATAAACAGTGCTCCAGAGCGCTTAGCAACGGGCACAACGAAACGTGTCTGTGGGATAGTGACCATTCCCGCCTAGTGCAGGCAATGCACGAGCACTGCCAAAAGGCAAAGGAAGGCGCTTAGCATCCGGCTTGTGTGCAAAGCTTTCAGACTGCCAGAGGACCGCAGCTGTGGTAAGCCCGCTTGCTCATTTGACGTTAGATGTCGCCTGCAAGATCTTCACCCGCATCTGGTTTATGCTGCTACCTGTTGTTAGGCGACAACAAGGACACATGTAGCGTTTTTCCTGCCTCATTTTCCTAGGCCACGCTCTTCTGTGGCTCTTTAGTGCTTGCCAAACTCCTATGTGCGTGCTGCTGCTTCCATCTGACAAGGAGCACAGCCTTCTGACAGCAGCTTTCAACTTGTCTAAGAAAGAGCTTGGCCATTTAGATGTGATGCAAATCTGCGTGTGTGTAAGGTGCAGGTGCAAGCTCGTGACAAAGGTGTTCTCCAGGTTCAGTTTCTCCCTGCCAGACACATTGGAAATATTTTCCTCTATCATTCGCACCAAGAGTCGCAGATTACTTAACTCAGGAGCTCTGAGAATGGAACGGCAAGAGGTGTTCCGCTTACGTCATAAACAGTGCTCCAGAGCGCTTAGCAACGGGCACAACGAAACGTGTGTGCGGGATAATGACCATTCCCGCCTAGTGCTGGCAATGCACAATCACTGCCAAAAAGCAGAGAAAGGCGCTTAGCATCCGGCTTGTGCACAAAGCTTTCAGACTGCAAGAGGACCGCAGCTGTGGTAAGCCCGCTTGCTCATTTGACGTTAGATGTCGCCTGCAAGAACTTCACCCGCATCTGGTTTATGCTGCTACCTGTTGTTAGGCGACAACAAGGACACATGTAGAGATATGCTTCTTCCTTCCTCATTTTCCTAGGCCACGCTCTTCTGTGGCTCTTTAGTGCTTTCCAAACTCCTATGTGCGTGCTGCTGCTTCCATCTGACAAGGAGCACAGCCTTCTGACAGCAGCTTTCAACTTGTCTAAGGAAGAGCTTGGCCATTTAGATGTGATGCAAATCTGTGTGTGTGTAAGGTGCAGGTGCAAGCTCGTGACAAAGGTGTTCTCCAGGTTCAGTTTCTCCCTGCCAGACACATTGGAAATGTTTTCCTCTATCATTCGCACCAAGAGTCGCAGATTACTTAACTCAGGAGCTCTGAGAATGGAACGGCAAGAGGTGTTCCGCTTACGTCATAAACAGTGCTCCAGAGCGCTTAGCAACGGGCACAACGAAACGTGTCTGTGGGATAGTGACCATTCCCGCCTAGTGCTGGCAATGCACGAGCACTGCCAAAAGGCAAAGGAAGGCGCTTAGCATCCGGCTTGTGCGCAAAGCTTTCAGACTGCCAGAGGACTGCAGCTGTGGTAAGGCCATTGCTCATTTGACGTTAGATGTCGCCTGCAAGATCTTCACCCGCATCTGGTTTATGCTGCTACCTGTTGTTAGGAGACAACAAGGGCACATGTAGCAAATGCTTTTTCCTGCCTCATTTTGCTAGACCCCGCTCTTCTGTGTCTCTTTAGTTCTTGCCAAACTCCTATGTGCGTGCTGCTGCTTCCATCTGACAAGGAGCACAGCCTTCTGACAGCAGCTTTCAACTTGTCTAAGAAAGAGCTTGGCCATTTAGATGTGATGCAAATCTGTGTGTGTGTAAGGTGCAGGTGCAAGCTCGTGACAAAGGTGTTCTCCAGGTTCAGTTTCTCCCTGCCAGACACATTGGAAATGTTTTCCTCTATCATTCGCACCAAGAGTCGCAGATTACTTAACTCAGGAGCTCTGAGAATGGAACGGCAAGAGGTGTTCCGCTTACGTCATAAACAGTGCTCCAGAGCGCTTAGCAACGGGCACAACGAAACGTGTCTGTGGGATAGTGACCATTCCCGCCTAGTGCTGGCAATGCACGAGCACTGACAAAAGGCAAAGGAAGGCGCTTAGCATCCGGCTTGTGCGCAAAGCTTTCAGACTGCCAGAGGACCGCAGCTGTGGTAAGCCCGCTTGCTCATTTGACGTTAGATGTCGCCTGCAAGAACTTCACCCGCATCTAGTTTATGCTGCTACCTGTTGTTAGGCGACAACAAGGACACATGTAGAGATATGCTTTTTCCTGCCTCATTTTCCTAGGCCACGCTCTTCTGTGGCTCTTTAGTGCTTTCCAAACTCCTATGTGCGTGCTGCTGCTTCCATCTGACAAGGAGCACAGCCTTCTGACAGCAGCTTTCAACTTGTCTAAGAAAGAGCTTGGCCATTTAGATGTGATGCAAGTCTGTGTGTGTCTAAGGTGCAGGTGCAAGCTCGTGACAAAGGTGTTCTCCAGGTTCAGTTTCTATATGCCAGACACATTGGAAATGTTTTCCTCTGGCATTCGCACCAAGAGTCGCAGATTACTTAACTCAGGAGCTCTGAGAATGGAACGGCAAGAGGTGTTCCGCTTACGTCATAAACAGTGCTCCAGAGCGCTTAGCAACGGGCACAACGAAACGTGTCTGTGGGATAGTGACCATTCCCGCCTAGTGCAGGCAATGCACAATCACTGCCAAAAAGCAGAGAAAGGCGCTTAGCATCCGGCTTGTGTGCAAAGCTTTCAGACTGCCAGAGGACCGCAGCTGTGGTAAGCCCGCTTGCTCATTTGACGTTAGATGTCGCCTGCAAGATCTTCACCCGCATCTGGTTTATGCTGCTACCTGTTGTTAGGAGACAACAAGGACACATGTAGCGTTTTTCCTGCCTCATTTTCCTAGGCCACGCTCTTCTGTGGCTCTTTAGTGCTTGCCAAACTCCTATGTGTGTGCTGCTGCTTCCATCTGACAAGGAGCACAGCCTTCTGACAGCAGCTTTCAACTTGTCTAAGAAAGAGCTTGGCCATTTAGATGTGATGCAAATCTGTGTGTGTGTAAGGTGCAGGTGCAAGCTCCTGACAAAGGTGTTCTCCAGGTTCAGTTTCTCCCTGCCAGACACATTGGAAATATTTTCCTCTATCATTCGCACCAAGAGTCGCAGATTACTTAACTCAGGAGCTCTGAGAATGGAACGGCAAGAGGTGTTCCGCTTACGTCATAAACAGTGCTCCAGAGCGCTTAGCAACGGGCACAACGAAACGTGCCTGTGGGATAGTGACCATTCCCACCTAGTGCTGGCAATGCACGAGCACTGCCAAAAGGCAAAGGAAGGCGCTTAGCATCCGGCTTGTGTGCAAAGCTTTCAGACTGCCAGAGGACCGCAGCTGTGGTAAGCCCATTGCTCATTTGACGTTAGATGTCACCTGCAAGAACTTCACCCGCATCTGGTTTATGCTGCTACCTGTTGTTAGGCGACAACAAGGACACATGTAGAGATATGCTTTTTCCTGCCTCATTTTCCTAGGCCACGCTCTTCTGTGGCTCTTTAGTGCTTTCCAAACTCCTATGTGCGTGCTGCTGCTTCCATCTGACAAGGAGCACAGCCTTCTGACAGCAGCTTTTAACTTGTCTAAGAAAGAGCTTGGCCATTTAGATGTGATGCAAATCTGTGTGTGTGTAAGGTGCAGGTGCAAGCTCGTGACAAAGGTGTTCTCCAGGTTCAGTTTCTCCCTGCCAGACACATTGGAAATGTTTTCCTCTATCATTCGCACCAAGAGTCGCAGATTACTTAACTCAGGAGCTCTGAGAATGGAACGGCAAGAGGTGTTCCGCTTACGTCATAAACAGTGCTCCAGAGCGCTTAGCAACGGGCACAACGAAACGTGTCTGTGGGATAGTGACCATTCCCACCTAGTGCTGGCAATGCACGAGCACTACCAAAAGGCAAAGGAAGGCGCTTAGCATCCGGCTTGTGTGCAAAGCTTTCAGACTGCCAGAGGACCGCAGCTGTGGTAAGCCCGCTTGCTCATTTGACGTTAGATGTCGCCTGCAAGATCTTCACCCGCATCTGGTTTATGCTGCTACCTGTTGTTAGGCGACAACAAGGACACATGTAGCGTTTTTCCTGCCTCATTTTCCTAGGCCACGCTCTTCTGTGGCTCTTTAGTGCTTGCCAAACTCCTATGTGTGTGCTGCTGCTTCCATCTGACAAGGAGCACAGCCTTCTGACAGCAGCTTTCAACTTGTCTAAGAAAGAGCTTGGCCATTTAGATGTGATGCAAATCTGTGTGTGTGTAAGGTGCAGGTGCAAGCTCGTGACAAAGGTGTTCTCCAGGTTCAGTTTCTCCCTGCCAGACACATTGGAAATGTTTTCCTCTGGCATTCGCACCAAGAGTCGCAGATTACTTAACTCAGGAGCTCTGAGAATGGAACGGCAAGAGGTGTTCCGCTTACGTCATAAACAGTGCTCCAGAGCGCTTAGCAACGGGCACAACGAAACGTGTCTGTGGGATAGTGACCATTCCCGCCTAGTGCTGGCAATGCACGAGCACTGACAAAAGGCAAAGGAAGGCGCTTAGCATCCGGCTTGTGCGCAAAGCTTTCAGACTGCCAGAGGACCGCAGCTGTGGTAAGCCCATTGCTCATTTGACGTTAGATGTCGCCTGCAAGAACTTCACCCGCATCTGGTTTATGCTGCTACCTGTTGTTAGGCGACAACAAGGACACATGTAGAGATATGCTTCTTCCTTCCTCATTTTCCTAGGCCACGCTCTTCTGTGGCTCTTTAGTGCTTGCCAAACTCCTATGTGCGTGCTGCTGCTTCCATCTGACAAGGAGCACAGCCTTCTGACAGCAGCTTTCAACTTGTCTAAGAAAGAGCTTGGCCATTTAGATGTGATGCAAATCTGTGTGTGTGTAAGGTGCAGGTGCAAGCTCCTGACAAAGGTGTTCTCCAGGTTCAGTTTCTATATGCTGGACACATTGGAAATGTTTTCCTCTGGCATTCGCACCAAGAGTCGCAGATTCCTTAACTCAGGAGCTCTGAGAATGGAACGGCAAGAGGTGTTCCGCTTACATCATAAACAGTGCTCCAGAGCGCTTAGCAACGGGCACAACGAAACGTGTCTCTGGGATAGTGACCATTCCCGCCTAGTGCAGGCAATGCACGAGCACTGCCAAAAGGCAAAGGAAGGCGCTTAGCATCCGGCTTGTGTGCAAAGCTTTCAGACTGCCAGAGGACCGCAGCTGTGGTAAGCCCGCTTGCTCATTTGACGTTAGATGTCGCCTGCAAGATCTTCACCCGCATCTGGTTTATGCTGCTACCTGTTGTTAGGCGACAACAAGGACACATGTAGCGTTTTTCCTGCATCATTTTCCTAGGCCACGCTCTTCTGTGGCTCTTTAGTGCTTGCCAAACTCCTATGTGCGTGCTGCTGCTTCCATCTGACAAGGAGCACAGCCTTCTGACAGCAGCTTTCAACTTGTCTAAGAAAGAGCTTGGCCATTTAGATGTGATGCAAATCTGTGTGTGTGTAAGGTGCAGGTGCAAGCTCCTGACAAAGGTGTTCTCCAGGTTCAGTTTCTCCCTGCCAGACACATTGGAAATATTTTCCTCTATCATTCGCACCAAGAGTCGCAGATTACTTAACTCAGGAGCTCTGAGAATGGAACGGCAAGAGGTGTTCCGCTTACGTCATAAACAGTGCTCCAGAGCGCTTAGCAACGGGCACAACGAAACGTGTGCGCGGGATAATGACCATTCCCGCCTAGTGCAGGCAATGCACAATCACTGCCAAAAAGCAGAGAAAGGCGCTTAGCATCCGGCTTGTGCACAAAGCTTTCAGACTGCAAGAGGACCGCAGCTGTGGTAAGCCCGCTTGCTCATTTGACGTTAGATGTCGCGTGCAAGAACTTCACCCGCATCTAGTTTATGCTGCTACCTGTTGTTAGGCGACAACAAGGACACATGTAGAGATATGCTTCTTCCTTCCTCATTTTCCTAGGCCACGCTCTTCTGTGGCTCTTTAGTGCTTGCCAAACTCCTATGTGTGTGCTGCTGCTTCCATCTGACAAGGAGCACAGCCTTCTGACAGCAGCTTTCAACTTGTCTAAGAAAGAGCTTGGCCATTTAGATGTGATGCAAATCTGTGTGTGTGTAAGGTGCAGGTGCAAGCTCGTGACAAAGGTGTTCTCCAGGTTCAGTTTCTCCCTGCCAGACACATTGGAAATGTTTTCCTCTGGCATTCGCACCAAGAGTCGCAGATTACTTAACTCAGGAGCTCTGAGAATGGAACGGCAAGAGGTGTTCCGCTTACGTCATAAACAGTGCTCCAGAGCGCTTAGCAACGGGCACAACGAAACGTGTCTGTGGGATAGTGACCATTCCCGCCTAGTGCTGGCAATGCACGAGCACTGACAAAAGGCAAAGGAAGGCGCTTAGCATCCGGCTTGTGCGCAAAGCTTTCAGACTGCCAGAGGACCGCAGCTGTGGTAAGCCCGCTTGCTCATTTGACGTTAGATGTCGCCTGCAAGAACTTCACCCTCATCTAGTTTATGCTGCTACCTGTTGTTAGGCGACAACAAGGACACACGTAGCGTTTTTCCTTCCTCATTTTCCTAGGCCACGCTCTTCTGTGGCTCTTTAGTGCTTTCCAAACTCCTATGTGCGTGCTGCTGCTTTCATCTCACAAGGAGCACAGCCTGCTGACAGCAGCTTTCAACTTGTCTAAGAAAGAGCTTGGCCATTTAGATGTGATGCAAATCTGTGTGTGTGTAAGGTGCAGGTGCAAGCTCCTGACAAAGGTGTTCTCCAGGTTCAGTTTCTCCCTGCCAGACACATTGGAAATGTTTTCCTCTGGCATTCGCACCAAGAGTCGCAGATTACTTAACTCAGGAGCTCTGAGAATGGAACGGCAAGAGGTGTTCCGCTTACGTCATAAACAGTGCTCCAGAGCGCTTAGCAACGGGCACAACGAAACGTGTCTGTGGGATAGTGACCATTCCCGCCTAGTGCTGGCAATGCACGAGCACTGCCAAAAGGCAAAGGAAGGCGCTTAGCATCCGGCTTGTGCGCAAAGCTTTCAGACTGCCAGAGGACTGCAGCTGTGGTAAGGCCATTGCTCATTTGACGTTAGATGTCGCCTGCAAGATCTTCACCCGCATCTGGTTTATGCTGCTACCTGTTGTTAGGAGACAACAAGGGCACATGTAGCAAATGCTTTTTCCTGCCTCATTTTGCTAGACCCCGCTCTTCTGTGTCTCTTTAGTTCTTGCCAAACTCCTATGTGCGTGCTGCTGCTTCCATCTGACAAGGAGCACAGCCTTCTGACAGCAGCTTTTAACTTGTCTAAGAAAGAGCTTGGCCATTTAGATGTGATGCAAGTCTGTGTGTGTGTAAGGTGCAGGTGCAAGCTCCTGACAAAGGTGTTCTCCAGGTTCAGTTTCTATATGCCAGACACATTGGAAATGTTTTCCTCTGGCATTCGCACCAAGAGTCGCAGATTACTTAACTCAGGAGCTCTGAGAATGGAACGGCAAGAGGTGTTCCGCTTACATCATAAACAGTGCTCCAGAGCGCTTAGCAACGGGCACAACGAAACGTGTCTCTGGGATAGTGACCATTCCCGCCTAGTGCAGGCAATGCACGAGCACTGCCAAAAGGCAAAGGAAGGCGCTTAGCATCCGGCTTGTGTGCAAAGCTTTCAGACTGCCAGAGGACCGCAGCTGTGGTAAGCCCGCTTGCTCATTTGACGTTAGATGTCGCCTGCAAGATCTTCACCCGCATCTGGTTTATGCTGCTACCTGTTGTTAGGCGACAACAAGGACACATGTAGCGTTTTTCCTGCCTCATTTTCCTAGGCCACGCTCTTCTGTGGCTCTTTAGTGCTTGCCAAACTCCTATGTGCGTGCTGCTGCTTCCATCTGACAAGGAGCACAGCCTTCTGACAGCAGCTTTCAACTTGTCTAAGAAAGAGCTTGGCCATTTAGATGTGATGCAAATCTGCGTGTGTGTAAGGTGCAGGTGCAAGCTCGTGACAAAGGTGTTCTCCAGGTTCAGTTTCTCCCTGCCAGACACATTGGAAATATTTTCCTCTATCATTCGCACCAAGAGTCGCAGATTACTTAACTCAGGAGCTCTGAGAATGGAACGGCAAGAGGTGTTCCGCTTACGTCATAAACAGTGCTCCAGAGCGCTTAGCAACGGGCACAACGAAACGTGTGTGCGGGATAATGACCATTCCCGCCTAGTGCTGGCAATGCACAATCACTGCCAAAAAGCAGAGAAAGGCGCTTAGCATCCGGCTTGTGCACAAAGCTTTCAGACTGCAAGAGGACCGCAGCTGTGGTAAGCCCGCTTGCTCATTTGACGTTAGATGTCGCCTGCAAGAACTTCACCCGCATCTGGTTTATGCTGCTACCTGTTGTTAGGCGACAACAAGGACACATGTAGAGATATGCTTCTTCCTTCCTCATTTTCCTAGGCCACGCTCTTCTGTGGCTCTTTAGTGCTTGCCAAACTCCTATGTGCGTGCTGCTGCTTCCATCTGACAAGGAGCACAGCCTTCTGACAGCAGCTTTCAACTTGTCTAAGAAAGAGCTTGGCCATTTAGATGTGATGCAAATCTGTGTGTGTGTAAGGTGCAGGTGCAAGCTCGTGACAAAGGTGTTCTCCAGGTTCAGTTTCTCCCTGCCAGACACATTGGAAATGTTTTCCTCTATCATTCGCACCAAGAGTCGCAGATTACTTAACTCAGGAGCTCTGAGAATGGAACGGCAAGAGGTGTTCCGCTTACGTCATAAACAGTGCTCCAGAGCGCTTAGCAACGGGCACAACGAAACGTGTCTGTGGGATAGTGACCATTCCCGCCTAGTGCTGGCAATGCACGAGCACTGACAAAAGGCAAAGGAAGGCGCTTAGCATCCGGCTTGTGCGCAAAGCTTTCAGACTGCCAGAGGACTGCAGCTGTGGTAAGGCCATTGCTCATTTGACGTTAGATGTCGCCTGCAAGATCTTCACCCGCATCTGGTTTATGCTGCTACCTGTTGTTAGGAGACAACAAGGGCACATGTAGCAAATGCTTTTTCCTGCCTCATTTTGCTAGACCCCGCTCTTCTGTGTCTCTTTAGTTCTTGCCAAACTCCTATGTGCGTGCTGCTGCTTCCATCTGACAAGGAGCACAGCCTTCTGACAGCAGCTTTCAACTTGTCTAAGAAAGAGCTTGGCCATTTAGATGTGATGCAAATCTGTGTGTGTGTAAGGTGCAGGTGCAAGCTCCTGACAAAGGTGTTCTCCAGGTTCAGTTTCTCCCTGCCAGACACATTGGAAATGTTTTCCTCTGGCATTCGCACCAAGAGTCGCAGATTACTTAACTCAGGAGCTCTGAGAATGGAACGGCAAGAGGTGTTCCGCTTACGTCATAAACAGTGCTCCAGAGCGCTTAGCAACGGACACAACGAAACGTGTCTGTGGGATAGTGACCATTCCCGCCTAGTGCTGGCAATGCACGAGCACTGCCAAAAGGCAAAGGAAGGCGCTTAGCATCCGGCTTGTGCACAAAGCTTTCAGACTGCCAGAGGACCGCAGCTGTGGTAAGCCCATTGCTCATTTGACGTTAGATGTCGCCTGCAAGAACTTCACCCGCATCTGGTTTATGCTGCTACCTGTTGTTAGGCGACAACAAGGACACATGTAGAGATATGCTTTTTCCTTCCTCATTTTCCTAGGCCACGCTCTTCTGTGGCTCTTTAGTGCTTTCCAAACTCCTATGTGCGTGCTGCTGCTTCCATCTGACAAGGAGCACAGCCTTCTGACAGCAGCTTTTAACTTGTCTAAGAAAGAGCTTGGCCATTTAGATGTGATGCAAGTCTGTGTGTGTGTAAGGTGCAGGTGCAAGCTCGTGACAAAGGTGTTCTCCAGGTTCAGTTTCTATATGCCAGACACATTGGAAATGTTTTCCTCTGGCATTCGCACCAAGAGTCGCAGATTACTTAACTCAGGAGCTCTGAGAATGGAACGGCAAGAGGTGTTCCGCTTACATCATAAACAGTGCTCCAGAGCGCTTAGCAACGGGCACAACGAAACGTG
This sequence comes from Poecile atricapillus, assembly GCF_030490865.1. Classification (NCBI taxonomy): domain Eukaryota; kingdom Metazoa; phylum Chordata; class Aves; order Passeriformes; family Paridae; genus Poecile; species Poecile atricapillus. Next base: position 368,851 of record NW_026709233.1, on the reverse strand, counting down.
TCTGTGGGATAGTGACCATTCCCGCCTAGTGCAGGCAATGCACGAGCACTGCCAAAAGGCAAAGGAAGGCGCTTAGCATCCGGCTTGTGTGCAAAGCTTTCAGACTGCCAGAGGACCGCAGCTGTGGTAAGCCCGCTTGCTCATTTGACGTTAGATGTCGCCTGCAAGATCTTCACCCGCATCTGGTTTATGCTGCTACCTGTTGTTAGGCGACAACAAGGACACATGTAGCGTTTTTCCTGCCTCATTTTCCTAGGCCACGCTCTTCTGTGGCTCTTTAGTGCTTGCCAAACTCCTATGTGCGTGCTGCTGCTTCCATCTGACAAGGAGCACAGCCTTCTGACAGCAGCTTTCAACTTGTCTAAGAAAGAGCTTGGCCATTTAGATGTGATGCAAATCTGTGTGTGTGTAAGGTGCAGGTGCAAGCTCGTGACAAAGGTGTTCTCCAGGTTCAGTTTCTCCCTGCCAGACACATTGGAAATGTTTTCCTCTATCATTCGCACCAAGAGTCGCAGATTACTTAACTCAGGAGCTCTGAGAATGGAACGGCAAGAGGTGTTCCGCTTACGTCATAAACAGTGCTCCAGAGCGCTTAGCAACGGGCACAACGAAACGTGTCTGTGGGATAGTGACCATTCCCGCCTAGTGCTGGCAATGCACGAGCACTGACAAAAGGCAAAGGAAGGCGCTTAGCATCCGGCTTGTGCGCAAAGCTTTCAGACTGCCAGAGGACCGCAGCTGTGGTAAGCCCGCTTGCTCATTTGACGTTAGATGTCGCCTGCAAGAACTTCACCCGCATCTAGTTTATGCTGCTACCTGTTGTTAGGCGACAACAAGGACACATGTAGCGTTTTTCCTGCCTCATTTTCCTAGGCCACGCTCTTCTGTGGCTCTTTAGTGCTTGCCAAACTCCTATGTGCGTGCTGCTGCTTCCATCTGACAAGGAGCACAGCCTTCTGACAGCAGCTTTCAACTTGTCTAAGAAAGAGCTTGGCCATTTAGATGTGATGCAAATCTGCGTGTGTGTAAGGTGCAGGTGCAAGCTCGTGACAAAGGTGTTCTCCAGGTTCAGTTTCTCCCTGCCAGACACATTGGAAATATTTTCCTCTATCATTCGCACCAAGAGTCGCAGATTACTTAACTCAGGAGCTCTGAGAATGGAACGGCAAGAGGTGTTCCGCTTACGTCATAAACAGTGCTCCAGAGCGCTTAGCAACGGGCACAACGAAACGTGTGTGCGGGATAATGACCATTCCCGCCTAGTGCAGGCAATGCACAATCACTGCCAAAAAGCAGAGAAAGGCGCTTAGCATCCGGCTTGTGCACAAAACTTTCAGACTGCAAGAGGACCGCAGCTGTGGTAAGCCCGCTTGCTCATTTGACGTTAGATGTCGCCTGCAAGAACTTCACCCGCATCTGGTTTATGCTGCTACCTGTTGTTAGGCGACAACAAGGACACATGTAGAGATATGCTTCTTCCTTCCTCATTTTCCTAGGCCACGCTCTTCTGTGGCTCTTTAGTGCTTGCCAAACTCCTATGTGCGTGCTGCTGCTTCCATCTGACAAGGAGCACAGCCTTCTGACAGCAGCTTTCAACTTGTCTAAGAAAGAGCTTGGCCATTTAGATGTGATGCAAATCTGTGTGTGTGTAAGGTGCAGGTGCAAGCTCGTGACAAAGGTGTTCTCCAGGTTCAGTTTCTCCCTGCCAGACACATTGGAAATGTTTTCCTCTATCATTCGCACCAAGAGTCGCAGATTACTTAACTCAGGAGCTCTGAGAATGGAACGGCAAGAGATGTTCCGCTTACGTCATAAACAGTGCTCCAGAGCGCTTAGCAACGGGCACAACGAAACGTGTCTGTGGGATAGTGACCATTCCCGCCTAGTGCTGGCAATGCACGAGCACTGACAAAAGGCAAAGGAAGGCGCTTAGCATCCGGCTTGTGCGCAAAGCTTTCAGACTGCCAGAGGACCGCAGCTGTGGTAAGCCCGCTTGCTCATTTGACGTTAGATGTCGCCTGCAAGAACTTCACCCGCATCTGGTTTATGCTGCTACCTGTTGTTAGGCGACAACAAGGACACACGTAGCGTTTTTCCTTCCTCATTTTCCTAGGCCACGCTCTTCTGTGGCTCTTTAGTGCTTTCCAAACTCCTATGTGCGTGCTGCTGCTTCCATCTGACAAGGAGCACAGCCTTCTGACAGCAGCTTTCAACTTGTCTAAGAAAGAGCTTGGCCATTTAGATGTGATGCAAGTCTGTGTGTGTCTAAGGTGCAGGTGCAAGCTCGTGACAAAGGTGTTTTCCAGGTTCAGTTTCTATATGCCAGACACATTGGAAATGTTTTCCTCTGGCATTCGCACCAAGAGTCGCAGATTACTTAACTCAGGAGCTCTGAGAATGGAACGGCAAGAGGTGTTCCGCTTACGTCATAAACAGTGCTCCAGAGCGCTTAGCAACGGGCACAACGAAACGTGTCTGTGGGATAGTGACCATTCCCGCCTAGTGCTGGCAATGCACGAGCACTGCCAAAAGGCAAAGGAAGGCGCTTAGCATCCGGCTTGTGCACAAAGCTTTCAGACTGCCAGAGGACCGCAGCTGTGGTAAGCCCATTGCTCATTTGACGTTAGATGTCGCCTGCAAGAACTTCACCCGCATCTGGTTTATGCTGCTACCTGTTGTTAGGCGACAACAAGGACACATGTAGAGATATGCTTTTTCCTGCCTCATTTTCCTAGGCCACGCTCTTCTGTGGCTCTTTAGTGCTTTCCAAACTCCTATGTGCGTGCTGCTGCTTCCATCTGACAAGGAGCACAGCCTTCTGACAGCAGCTTTCAACTTGTCTAAGAAAGAGCTTGGCCATTTAGATGTGATGCAAATCTGTGTGTGTGTAAGGTGCAGGTGCAAGCTCGTGACAAAGGTGTTCTCCAGGTTCAGTTTCTCCCTGCCAGACACATTGGAAATATTTTCCTCTATCATTCGCACCAAGAGTCGCAGATTACTTAACTCAGGAGCTCTGAGAATGGAACGGCAAGAGGTGTTCCGCTTACATCATAAACAGTGCTCCAGAGCGCTTAGCAACGGGCACAACGAAACGTGTCTGTGGGATCGTGACCATTCCCGCCTAGTGCAGGCAATGCACGAGCACTGCCAAAAGGCAAAGGAAGGCGCTTAGCATCCGGCTTGTGTGCAAAGCTTTCAGACTGCCAGAGGACCGCAGCTGTGGTAAGCCCGCTTGCTCATTTGACGTTAGATGTCGCCTGCAAGAACTTCACCCGCATCTGGTTTATGCTGCTACCTGTTGTTAGGCGACAACAAGGACACATGTAGCGTTTTTCCTGCCTCATTTTCCTAGGCCACGCTCTTCTGTGGCTCTTTAGTGCTTGCCAAACTCCTATGTGCGTGCTGCTGCTTCCATCTGACAAGGAGCACAGCCTTCTGACAGCAGCTTTCAACTTGTCTAAGAAAGAGCTTGGCCATTTAGATGTGATGCAAATCTGCGTGTGTGTAAGGTGCAGGTGCAAGCTCCTGACAAAGGTGTTCTCCAGGTTCAGTTTCTCCCTGCCAGACACATTGGAAATATTTTCCTCTATCATTCGCACCAAGAGTCGCAGATTACTTAACTCAGGAGCTCTGAGAATGGAACGGCAAGAGGTGTTCCGCTTACGTCATAAACAGTGCTCCAGAGCGCTTAGCAACGGGCACAACGAAACGTGTGTGCGGGATAATGACCATTCCCGCCTAGTGCAGGCAATGCACAATCACTGCCAAAAAGCAGAGAAAGGCGCTTAGCATCCGGCTTGTGCACAAAACTTTCAGACTGCAAGAGGACCGCAGCTGTGGTAAGCCCGCTTGCTCATTTGACGTTAGATGTCGCCTGCAAGAACTTCACCCGCATCTGGTTTATGCTGCTACCTGTTGTTAGGCGACAACAAGGACACATGTAGAGATATGCTTCTTCCTTCCTCATTTTCCTAGGCCACGCTCTTCTGTGGCTCTTTAGTGCTTGCCAAACTCCTATGTGCGTGCTGCTGCTTCCATCTGACAAGGAGCACAGCCTTCTGACAGCAGCTTTCAACTTGTCTAAGAAAGAGCTTGGCCATTTAGATGTGATGCAAATCTGTGTGTGTGTAAGGTGCAGGTGCAAGCTCGTGACAAAGGTGTTCTCCAGGTTCAGTTTCTCCCTGCCAGACACATTGGAAATGTTTTCCTCTATCATTCGCACCAAGAGTCGCAGATTACTTAACTCAGGAGCTCTGAGAATGGAACGGCAAGAGGTGTTCCGCTTACGTCATAAACAGTGCTCCAGAGCGCTTAGCAACGGGCACAACGAAACGTGTCTGTGGGATAGTGACCATTCCCACCTAGTGCTGGCAATGCACGAGCACTGCCAAAAGGCAAAGGAAGGCGCTTAGCATCCGGCTTGTGCGCAAAGCTTTCAGACTGCCAGAGGACCGCAGCTGTGGTAAGCCCGCTTGCTCATTTGACGTTAGATGTCGCCTGCAAGATCTTCACCCGCATCTGGTTTATGCTGCTACCTGTTGTTAGGCGACAACAAGGACACACGTAGCGTTTTTCCTTCCTCATTTTCCTAGGCCACGCTCTTCTGTGGCTCTTTAGTGCTTTCCAAACTCCTATGTGCGTGCTGCTGCTTTCATCTGACAAGGAGCACAGCCTTCTGACAGCAGCTTTCAACTTGTCTAAGAAAGAGCTTGGCCATTTAGATGTGATGCAAATCTGTGTGTGTGTAAGGTGCAGGTGCAAGCTCCTGACAAAGGTGTTCTCCAGGTTCAGTTTCTCCCTGCCAGACACATTGGAAATGTTTTCCTCTGGCATTCGCACCAAGAGTCGCAGATTACTTAACTCAGGAGCTCTGAGAATGGAACGGCAAGAGATGTTCCGCTTACGTCATAAACAGTGCTCCAGAGCGCTTAGCAACGGGCACAACGAAACGTGTCTGTGGGATAGTGACCATTCCCGCCTAGTGCTGGCAATGCACGAGCACTGACAAAAGGCAAAGGAAGGCGCTTAGCATCCGGCTTGTGCGCAAAGCTTTCAGAGTGCCAGAGGACCGCAGCTGTGGTAAGCCCGCTTGCTCATTTGACGTTAGATGTCGCCTGCAAGAACTTCACCCGCATCTGGTTTATGCTGCTACCTGTTGTTAGGCGACAACAAGGACACACGTAGCGTTTTTCCTTCCTCATTTTCCTAGGCCACGCTCTTCTGTGGCTCTTTAGTGCTTTCCAAACTCCTATGTGCGTGCTGCTGCTTTCATCTGACAAGGAGCACAGCCTTCTGACAGCAGCTTTCAACTTGTCTAAGAAAGAGCTTGGCCATTTAGATGTGATGCAAATCTGTGTGTGTGTAAGGTGCAGGTGCAAGCTCGTGACAAAGGTGTTCTCCAGGTTCAGTTTCTCCCTGCCAGACACATTGGAAATGTTTTCCTCTGGCATTCGCACCAAGAGTCGCAGATTACTTAACTGAGGAGCTCTGAGAATGGAACGGCAAGAGGTGTTCCGCTTACGTCATAAACAGTGCTCCAGAGCGCTTAGCAACGGGCACAACGAAACGTGTGTGCGGGATAATGACCATTCCCGCCTAGTGCTGGCAATGCACAATCACTGCCAAAAAGCAGAGAAAGGCGCTTAGCATCCGGCTTGTGCACAAAGCTTTCAGACTGCAAGAGGACCGCAGCTGTGGTAAGCCCGCTTGCTCATTTGACGTTAGATGTCGCCTGCAAGAACTTCACCCGCATCTGGTTTATGCTGCTACCTGTTGTTAGGCGACAACAAGGACACATGTAGAGATATGCTTCTTCCTTCCTCATTTTCCTAGGCCACGCTCTTCTGTGGCTCTTTAGTGCTTGCCAAACTCCTATGTGCGTGCTGCTGCTTCCATCTGACAAGGAGCACAGCCTTCTGACAGCAGCTTTCAACTTGTCTAAGAAAGAGCTTGGCCATTTAGATGTGATGCAAATCTGTGTGTGTGTAAGGTGCAGGTGCAAGCTCGTGACAAAGGTGTTCTCCAGGTTCAGTTTCTCCCTGCCAGACACATTGGAAATGTTTTCCTCTATCATTCGCACCAAGAGTCGCAGATTACTTAACTCAGGAGCTCTGAGAATGGAACGGCAAGAGGTGTTCCGCTTACGTCATAAACAGTGCTCCAGAGCGCTTAGCAACGGGCACAACGAAACGTGTCTGTGGGATAGTGACCATTCCCGCCTAGTGCTGGCAATGCACGAGCACTGCCAAAAGGCAAAGGAAGGCGCTTAGCATCCGGCTTGTGCGCAAAGCTTTCAGACTGCCAGAGGACTGCAGCTGTGGTAAGCCCATTGCTCGTTTGACGTTAGATGTCGCCTGCAAGATCTTCACCCGCATCTGGTTTATGCTGCTACCTGTTGTTAGGAGACAACAAGGGCACATGTAGCAAATGCTTTTTCCTGCCTCATTTTGCTAGACCCCGCTCTTCTGTGTCTCTTTAGTTCTTGCCAAACTCCTATGTGCGTGCTGCTGCTTCCATCTGACAAGGAGCACAGCCTTCTGACAGCAGCTTTCAACTTGTCTAAGAAAGAGCTTGGCCATTTAGATGTGATGCAAATCTGTGTGTGTGTAAGGTGCAGGTGCAAGCTCCTGACAAAGGTGTTCTCCAGGTTCAGTTTCTCCCTGCCAGACACATTGGAAATGTTTTCCTCTGGCGTTCGCACCAAGAGTCGCAGATTACTTAACTCAGGAGCTCTGAGAATGGAACGGCAAGAGGTGTTCCGCTTACGTCATAAACAGTGCTCCAGAGCGCTTAGCAACGGACACAACGAAACGTGTCTGTGGGATAGTGACCATTCCCGCCTAGTGCTGGCAATGCACGAGCACTGCCAAAAGGCAAAGGAAGGCGCTTAGCATCCGGCTTGTGCACAAAGCTTTCAGACTGCCAGAGGACCGCAGCTGTGGTAAGCCCATTGCTCATTTGACGTTAGATGTCGCCTGCAAGAACTTCACCCGCATCTGGTTTATGCTGCTACCTGTTGTTAGGCGACAACAAGGACACATGTAGAGATATGCTTTTTCCTTCCTCATTTTCCTAGGCCACGCTCTTCTGTGGCTCTTTAGTGCTTTCCAAACTCCTATGTGCGTGCTGCTGCTTCCATCTGACAAGGAGCACAGCCTTCTGACAGCAGCTTTTAACTTGTCTAAGAAAGAGCTTGGCCATTTAGATGTGATGCAAGTCTGTGTGTGTGTAAGGTGCAGGTGCAAGCTCGTGACAAAGGTGTTCTCCAGGTTCAGTTTCTATATGCCAGACACATTGGAAATGTTTTCCTCTGGCATTCGCACCAAGAGTCGCAGATTACTTAACTCAGGAGCTCTGAGAATGGAACGGCAAGAGGTGTTCCGCTTACATCATAAACAGTGCTCCAGAGCGCTTAGCAACGGGCACAACGAAACGTGTCTGTGGGATAGTGACCATTCCCGCCTAGTGCAGGCAATGCACGAGCACTGCCAAAAGGCAAAGGAAGGCGCTTAGCATCCGGCTTGTGTGCAAAGCTTTCAGACTGCCAGAGGACCGCAGCTGTGGTAAGCCCGCTTGCTCATTTGACGTTAGATGTCGCCTGCAAGATCTTCACCCGCATCTGGTTTATGCTGCTACCTGTTGTTAGGCGACAACAAGGACACATGTAGCGTTTTTCCTGCCTCATTTTCCTAGGCCACGCTCTTCTGTGGCTCTTTAGTGCTTGCCAAACTCCTATGTGCGTGCTGCTGCTTCCATCTGACAAGGAGCACAGCCTTCTGACAGCAGCTTTCAACTTGTCTAAGAAAGAGCTTGGCCATTTAGATGTGATGCAAATCTGTGTGTGTGTAAGGTGCAGGTGCAAGCTCGTGACAAAGGTGTTCTCCAGGTTCAGTTTCTCCCTGCCAGACACATTGGAAATGTTTTCCTCTATCATTCGCACCAAGAGTCGCAGATTACTTAACTCAGGAGCTCTGAGAATGGAACGGCAAGAGGTGTTCCGCTTACGTCATAAACAGTGCTCCAGAGCGCTTAGCAACGGGCACAACGAAACGTGTCTGTGGGATAGTGACCATTCCCGCCTAGTGCTGGCAATGCACGAGCACTGACAAAAGGCAAAGGAAGGCGCTTAGCATCCGGCTTGTGCGCAAAGCTTTCAGACTGCCAGAGGACCGCAGCTGTGGTAAGCCCGCTTGCTCATTTGACGTTAGATGTCGCCTGCAAGAACTTCACCCGCATCTAGTTTATGCTGTTACCTGTTGTTAGGCGACAACAAGGACACATGTAGCGTTTTTCCTGCCTCATTTTCCTAGGCCACGCTCTTCTGTGGCTCTTTAGTGCTTGCCAAACTCCTATGTGCGTGCTGCTGCTTCCATCTGACAAGGAGCACAGCCTTCTGACAGCAGCTTTCAACTTGTCTAAGAAAGAGCTTGGCCATTTAGATGTGATGCAAATCTGCGTGTGTGTAAGGTGCAGGTGCAAGCTCGTGACAAAGGTGTTCTCCAGGTTCAGTTTCTCCCTGCCAGACACATTGGAAATATTTTCCTCTATCATTCGCACCAAGAGTCGCAGATTACTTAACTCAGGAGCTCTGAGAATGGAACGGCAAGAGGTGTTCCGCTTACGTCATAAACAGTGCTCCAGAGCGCTTAGCAACGGGCACAACGAAACGTGTGTGCGGGATAATGACCATTCCCGCCTAGTGCAGGCAATGCACAATCACTGCCAAAAAGCAGAGAAAGGCGCTTAGCATCCGGCTTGTGCACAAAACTTTCAGACTGCAAGAGGACCGCAGCTGTGGTAAGCCCGCTTGCTCATTTGACGTTAGATGTCGCCTGCAAGAACTTCACCCGCATCTGGTTTATGCTGCTACCTGTTGTTAGGCGACAACAAGGACACATGTAGAGATATGCTTCTTCCTTCCTCATTTTCCTAGGCCACGCTCTTCTGTGGCTCTTTAGTGCTTGCCAAACTCCTATGTGCGTGCTGCTGCTTCCATCTGACAAGGAGCACAGCCTTCTGACAGCAGCTTTCAACTTGTCTAAGAAAGAGCTTGGCCATTTAGATGTGATGCAAATCTGTGTGTGTGTAAGGTGCAGGTGCAAGCTCGTGACAAAGGTGTTCTCCAGGTTCAGTTTCTCCCTGCCAGACACATTGGAAATGTTTTCCTCTATCATTCGCACCAAGAGTCGCAGATTACTTAACTCAGGAGCTCTGAGAATGGAACGGCAAGAGATGTTCCGCTTACGTCATAAACAGTGCTCCAGAGCGCTTAGCAACGGGCACAACGAAACGTGTCTGTGGGATAGTGACCATTCCCGCCTAGTGCTGGCAATGCACGAGCACTGACAAAAGGCAAAGGAAGGCGCTTAGCATCCGGCTTGTGCGCAAAGCTTTCAGACTGCCAGAGGACCGCAGCTGTGGTAAGCCCGCTTGCTCATTTGACGTTAGATGTCGCCTGCAAGAACTTCACCCGCATCTGGTTTATGCTGCTACCTGTTGTTAGGCGACAACAAGGACACACGTAGCGTTTTTCCTTCCTCATTTTCCTAGGCCACGCTCTTCTGTGGCTCTTTAGTGCTTTCCAAACTCCTATGTGCGTGCTGCTGCTTCCATCTGACAAGGAGCACAGCCTTCTGACAGCAGCTTTCAACTTGTCTAAGAAAGAGCTTGGCCATTTAGATGTGATGCAAGTCTGTGTGTGTCTAAGGTGCAGGTGCAAGCTCGTGACAAAGGTGTTTTCCAGGTTCAGTTTCTATATGCCAGACACATTGGAAATGTTTTCCTCTGGCATTCGCACCAAGAGTCGCAGATTACTTAACTCAGGAGCTCTGAGAATGGAACGGCAAGAGGTGTTCCGCTTACGTCATAAACAGTGCTCCAGAGCGCTTAGCAACGGGCACAACGAAACGTGTCTGTGGGATAGTGACCATTCCCGCCTAGTGCTGGCAATGCACGAGCACTGCCAAAAGGCAAAGGAAGGCGCTTAGCATCCGGCTTGTGCACAAAGCTTTCAGACTGCCAGAGGACCGCAGCTGTGGTAAGCCCATTGCTCATTTGACGTTAGATGTCGCCTGCAAGAACTTCACCCGCATCTGGTTTATGCTGCTACCTGTTGTTAGGCGACAACAAGGACACATGTAGAGATATGCTTTTTCCTGCCTCATTTTCCTAGGCCACGCTCTTCTGTGGCTCTTTAGTGCTTTCCAAACTCCTATGTGCGTGCTGCTGCTTCCATCTGACAAGGAGCACAGCCTTCTGACAGCAGCTTTCAACTTGTCTAAGAAAGAGCTTGGCCATTTAGATGTGATGCAAATCTGTGTGTGTGTAAGGTGCAGGTGCAAGCTCGTGACAAAGGTGTTCTCCAGGTTCAGTTTCTCCCTGCCAGACACATTGGAAATATTTTCCTCTATCATTCGCACCAAGAGTCGCAGATTACTTAACTCAGGAGCTCTGAGAATGGAACGGCAAGAGGTGTTCCGCTTACATCATAAACAGTGCTCCAGAGCGCTTAGCAACGGGCACAACGAAACGTGTCTGTGGGATCGTGACCATTCCCGCCTAGTGCAGGCAATGCACGAGCACTGCCAAAAGGCAAAGGAAGGCGCTTAGCATCCGGCTTGTGTGCAAAGCTTTCAGACTGCCAGAGGACCGCAGCTGTGGTAAGCCCGCTTGCTCATTTGACGTTAGATGTCGCCTGCAAGAACTTCACCCGCATCTGGTTTATGCTGCTACCTGTTGTTAGGCGACAACAAGGACACATGTAGCGTTTTTCCTGCCTCATTTTCCTAGGCCACGCTCTTCTGTGGCTCTTTAGTGCTTGCCAAACTCCTATGTGCGTGCTGCTGCTTCCATCTGACAAGGAGCACAGCCTTCTGACAGCAGCTTTCAACTTGTCTAAGAAAGAGCTTGGCCATTTAGATGTGATGCAAATCTGCGTGTGTGTAAGGTGCAGGTGCAAGCTCCTGACAAAGGTGTTCTCCAGGTTCAGTTTCTCCCTGCCAGACACATTGGAAATATTTTCCTCTATCATTCGCACCAAGAGTCGCAGATTACTTAACTCAGGAGCTCTGAGAATGGAACGGCAAGAGGTGTTCCGCTTACGTCATAAACAGTGCTCCAGAGCGCTTAGCAACGGGCACAACGAAACGTGTGTGCGGGATAATGACCATTCCCGCCTAGTGCAGGCAATGCACAATCACTGCCAAAAAGCAGAGAAAGGCGCTTAGCATCCGGCTTGTGCACAAAACTTTCAGACTGCAAGAGGACCGCAGCTGTGGTAAGCCCGCTTGCTCATTTGACGTTAGATGTCGCCTGCAAGAACTTCACCCGCATCTGGTTTATGCTGCTACCTGTTGTTAGGCGACAACAAGGACACATGTAGAGATATGCTTCTTCCTTCCTCATTTTCCTAGGCCACGCTCTTCTGTGGCTCTTTAGTGCTTGCCAAACTCCTATGTGCGTGCTGCTGCTTCCATCTGACAAGGAGCACAGCCTTCTGACAGCAGCTTTCAACTTGTCTAAGAAAGAGCTTGGCCATTTAGATGTGATGCAAATCTGTGTGTGTGTAAGGTGCAGGTGCAAGCTCGTGACAAAGGTGTTCTCCAGGTTCAGTTTCTCCCTGCCAGACACATTGGAAATGTTTTCCTCTATCATTCGCACCAAGAGTCGCAGATTACTTAACTCAGGAGCTCTGAGAATGGAACGGCAAGAGGTGTTCCGCTTACGTCATAAACAGTGCTCCAGAGCGCTTAGCAACGGGCACAACGAAACGTGTCTGTGGGATAGTGACCATTCCCACCTAGTGCTGGCAATGCACGAGCACTGCCAAAAGGCAAAGGAAGGCGCTTAGCATCCGGCTTGTGCGCAAAGCTTTCAGACTGCCAGAGGACCGCAGCTGTGGTAAGCCCGCTTGCTCATTTGACGTTAGATGTCGCCTGCAAGATCTTCACCCGCATCTGGTTTATGCTGCTACCTGTTGTTAGGCGACAACAAGGACACACGTAGCGTTTTTCCTTCCTCATTTTCCTAGGCCACGCTCTTCTGTGGCTCTTTAGTGCTTTCCAAACTCCTATGTGCGTGCTGCTGCTTTCATCTGACAAGGAGCACAGCCTTCTGACAGCAGCTTTCAACTTGTCTAAGAAAGAGCTTGGCCATTTAGATGTGATGCAAATCTGTGTGTGTGTAAGGTGCAGGTGCAAGCTCCTGACAAAGGTGTTCTCCAGGTTCAGTTTCTCCCTGCCAGACACATTGGAAATGTTTTCCTCTGGCATTCGCACCAAGAGTCGCAGATTACTTAACTCAGGAGCTCTGAGAATGGAACGGCAAGAGATGTTCCGCTTACGTCATAAACAGTGCTCCAGAGCGCTTAGCAACGGGCACAACGAAACGTGTCTGTGGGATAGTGACCATTCCCGCCTAGTGCTGGCAATGCACGAGCACTGACAAAAGGCAAAGGAAGGCGCTTAGCATCCGGCTTGTGCGCAAAGCTTTCAGAGTGCCAGAGGACCGCAGCTGTGGTAAGCCCGCTTGCTCATTTGACGTTAGATGTCGCCTGCAAGAACTTCACCCGCATCTGGTTTATGCTGCTACCTGTTGTTAGGCGACAACAAGGACACACGTAGCGTTTTTCCTTCCTCATTTTCCTAGGCCACGCTCTTCTGTGGCTCTTTAGTGCTTTCCAAACTCCTATGTGCGTGCTGCTGCTTTCATCTGACAAGGAGCACAGCCTTCTGACAGCAGCTTTCAACTTGTCTAAGAAAGAGCTTGGCCATTTAGATGTGATGCAAATCTGTGTGTGTGTAAGGTGCAGGTGCAAGCTCGTGACAAAGGTGTTCTCCAGGTTCAGTTTCTCCCTGCCAGACACATTGGAAATGTTTTCCTCTGGCATTCGCACCAAGAGTCGCAGATTACTTAACTGAGGAGCTCTGAGAATGGAACGGCAAGAGGTGTTCCGCTTACGTCATAAACAGTGCTCCAGAGCGCTTAGCAACGGACACAACGAAACGTGTCTGTGGGATAGTGACCATTCCCGCCTAGTGCTGGCAATGCACGAGCACTGCCAAAAGGCAAAGGAAGGCGCTTAGCATCCGGCTTGTGCACAAAGCTTTCAGACTGCCAGAGGACCGCAGCTGTGGTAAGCCCATTGCTCATTTGACGTTAGATGTCGCCTGCAAGAACTTCACCCGCATCTGGTTTATGCTGCTACCTGTTGTTAGGCGACAACAAGGACACATGTAGAGATATGCTTTTTCCTGCCTCATTTTCCTAGGCCACGCTCTTCTGTAGCTCTTTAGTGCTTTCCAAACTCCTATGTGTGTGCTGCTGCTTCCATCTGACAAGGAGCACAGCCTTCTGACAGCAGCTTTCAACTTGTCTAAGAAAGAGCTTGGCCATTTAGATGTGATGCAAATCTGTGTGTGTGTAAGGTGCAGGTGCAAGCTCGTGACAAAGGTGTTCTCCAGGTTCAGTTTCTCCCTGCCAGACACATTGGAAATATTTTCCTCTATCATTCGCACCAAGAGTCGCAGATTACTTAACTCAGGAGCTCTGAGAATGGAACGGCAAGAGGTGTTCCGCTTACGTCATAAACAGTGCTCCAGAGCGCTTAGCAACGGGCACAACGAAACGTGTGTGCGGGATAATGACCATTCCCGCCTAGTGCAGGCAATGCACAATCACTGCCAAAAAGCAGAGAAAGGCGCTTAGCATTCGGCTTGTGTGCAAAGCTTTCAGACTGCCAGAGGACCGCAGCTGTGGTAAGCCCGCTTGCTCATTTGACGTTAGATGTCGCCTGCAAGAACTTCACCTGCATCTAGTTTATGCTGCTACCTGTTGTTAGGCGACAACAAGGACACACGTAGCGTTTTTCCTTCCTCATTTTCCTAGGCCACGCTCTTCTGTGGCTCTTTAGTGCTTTCCAAACTCCTATGTGCGTGCTGCTGCTTTCATCTGACAAGGAGCACAGCCTTCTGACAGCAGCTTTCAACTTGTCTAAGAAAGAGCTTGGCCATTTAGATGTGATGCAAATCTGTGTGTGTGTAAGGTGCAGGTGCAAGCTCGTGACAAAGGTGTTCTCCAGGTTCAGTTTCTCCCTGCCAGACACATTGGAAATGTTTTCCTCTGGCATTCGCACCAAGAGTCGCAGATTACTTAACTCAGGAGCTCTGAGAATGGAACGGCAAGAGATGTTCCGCTTACGTCATAAACAGTGCTCCAGAGCGCTTAGCAACGGGCACAACGAAACGTGTCTGTGGGATAGTGACCATTCCCGCCTAGTGCTGGCAATGCACGAGCACTGACAAAAGGCAAAGGAAGGCGCTTAGCATCCGGCTTGTGCGCAAAGCTTTCAGACTGCCAGAGGACCGCAGCTGTGGTAAGCCCGCTTGCTCATTTGACGTTAGATGTCGCCTGCAAGAACTTCACCCGCATCTGGTTTATGCTGCTACCTGTTGTTAGGCGACAACAAGGACACACGTAGCGTTTTTCCTTCCTCATTTTCCTAGGCCACGCTCTTCTGTGGCTCTTTAGTGCTTTCCAAACTCCTATGTGCGTGCTGCTGCTTTCATCTGACAAGGAGCACAGCCTTCTGACAGCAGCTTTCAACTTGTCTAAGAAAGAGCTTGGCCATTTAGATGTGATGCAAATCTGTGTGTGTGTAAGGTGCAGGTGCAAGCTCGTGACAAAGGTGTTCTCCAGGTTCAGTTTCTCCCTGCCAGACACATTGGAAATGTTTTCCTCTGGCATTCGCACCAAGAGTCGCAGATTACTTAACTCAGGAGCTCTGAGAATGGAACGGCAAGAGGTGTTCCGCTTACGTCATAAACAGTGCTCCAGAGCGCTTAGCAACGGGCACAACGAAACGTGTGTGCGGGATAATGACCATTCCCGCCTAGTGCAGGCAATGCACAATCACTGCCAAAAAGCAGAGAAAGGCGCTTAGCATTCGGCTTGTGTGCAAAGCTTTCAGACTGCCAGAGGACCGCAGCTGTGGTAAGCCCATTGCTCATTTGACGTTAGATGTCGCCTGCAAGAACTTCACCTGCATCTAGTTTATGCTGCTACCTGTTGTTAGGCGACAACAAGGACACATGTAGAGATATGCTTTTTCCTGCCTCATTTTCCTAGGCCACGCTCTTCTGTGGCTCTTTAGTGCTTTCCAAACTCCTATGTGCATGCTGCTGCTTCCATCTGACAAGGAGCACAGCCTTCTGACAGCAGCTTTCAACTTGTCTAAGAAAGAGCTTGGCCATTTAGATGTGATGCAAGTCTGTGTGTGTCTAAGGTGCAGGTGCAAGCTCGTGACAAAGGTGTTCTCCAGGTTCAGTTTCTATATGCCAGACACATTGGAAATGTTTTCCTCTGGCATTCGCACCAAGAGTCGCAGATTACTTAACTCAGGAGCTCTGAGAATGGAACGGCAAGAGGTGTTCCGCTTACGTCATAAACAGTGCTCCAGAGCGCTTAGCAACGGGCACAACGAAACGTGTCTGTGGGATAGTGACCATTCCCACCTAGTGCTGGCAATGCACAAGCACTGCCAAAAGGCAAAGGAAGGCGCTTAGCATCCGGCTTGTGCGCAAAGCTTTCAGACTGCCAGAGGACCGCAGCTGTGGTAAGCCCGCTTGCTCATTTGACGTTAGATGTCGCCTGCAAGATCTTCACCCGCATCTGGTTTATGCTGCTACCTGTTGTTAGGCGACAACAAGGACACACGTAGCGTTTTTCCTTCCTCATTTTCCTAGGCCACGCTCTTCTGTGGCTCTTTAGTGCTTTCCAAACTCCTATGTGCGTGCTGCTGCTTTCATCTGACAAGGAGCACAGCCTTCTGACAGCAGCTTTCAACTTGTCTAAGAAAGAGCTTGGCCATTTAGATGTGATGCAAATCTGTGTGTGTGTAAGGTGCAGGTGCAAGCTCCTGACAAAGGTGTTCTCCAGGTTCAGTTTCTCCCTGCCAGACACATTGGAAATATTTTCCTCTATCATTCGCACCAAGAGTCGCAGATTACTTAACTCAGGAGCTCTGAGAATGGAACGGCAAGAGGTGTTCCGCTTACGTCATAAACAGTGCTCCAGAGCGCTTAGCAACGGGCACAACGAATCGTGTCTGTGGGATAGTGACCATTCCCACCTAGTGCTGGCAATGCACAAGCACTGCCAAAAGGCAAAGGAAGGCGCTTAGCATCCGGCTTGTGCGCAAAGCTTTCAGACTGCCAGAGGACCGCAGCTGTGGTAAGCCCATTGCTCATTTGACGTTAGATGTCGCCTGCAAGAACTTCACCCGCATCTAGTTTATGCTGCTACCTGTTGTTAGGCGACAACAAGGACACATGTAGAGATATGCTTTTTCCTGCCTCATTTTCCTAGGCCACGCTCTTCTGTGGCTCTTTAGTGCTTTCCAAACTCCTATGTGCGTGCTGCTGCTTCCATCTGACAAGGAGCACAGCCTTCTGACAGCAGCTTTCAACTTGTCTAAGAAAGAGCTTGGCCACTCAGATGTGATGCAAATATGTGGGTGTCTAAGGTGCAGGTGCAAGCTCGTGACAAAGGTGTTCTCCAGGTTCAGTTTCTCCCTGCCAGACACATTGGAAATGTTTTCCTCTGGCATTCGCACCAAGAGTCGCAGATTACTTAACTCAGGAGCTCTGAGAATGGAACGGCAAGAGGTGTTCCGCTTACGTCATAAACAGTGCTCCAGAGCGCTTAGCAACGGGCACAACGAAACGTGTCTGTGGGATAGTGACCATTCCCGCCTAGTGCTGGCAATGCACGAGCACTGCCAAAAGGCAAAGGAAGGCGCTTAGCATCCGGCTTGTGCGCAAAGCTTTCAGACTGCCAGAGGACCGCAGCTGTGGTAAGCCCGCTTGCTCATTTGACGTTAGATGTCGCCTGCAAGAACTTCACCCGCATCTGGTTTATGCTGCTACCTGTTGTTAGGCAACAACAAGGACACACGTAGCGTTTTTCCTTCCTCATTTTCCTAGGCCACGCTCTTCTGTGGCTCTTTAGTGCTTTCCAAACTCCTATGTGCGTGCTGCTGCTTTCATCTGACAAGGAGCACAGCCTTCTGACAGCAGCTTTCAACTTGTCTAAGAAAGAGCTTGGCCATTTAGATGTGATGCAAATCTGTGTGTGTGTAAGGTGCAGGTGCAAGCTCGTGACAAAGGTGTTCTCCAGGTTCAGTTTCTCCCTGCCAGACACATTGGAAATGTTTTCCTCTGGCATTCGCACCAAGAGTCGCAGATTACTTAACTCAGGAGCTCTGAGAATGGAACGGCAAGAGGTGTTCCGCTTACGTCATAAACAGTGCTCCAGAGCGCTTAGCAACGGACACAACGAAACGTGTCTGTGGGATAGTGACCATTCCCGCCTAGTGCTGGCAATGCACGAGCACTGCCAAAAGGCAAAGGGAGGCGCTTAGCATCCGGCTTGTGCACAAAGCTTTCAGACTGCCAGAGGACGGCAGCTGTGGTAAGCCCATTGCTCATTTGACGTTAGATGTCGCCTGCAAGAACTTCACCCGCATCTGGTTTATGCTGCTACCTGTTGTTAGGCGACAACAAGGACACATGTAGAGATATGCTTTTTCCTGCCTCATTTTCCTAGGCCACGCTCTTCTGTGGCTCTTTAGTGCTTTCCAAACTCCTATGTGTGTGCTGCTGCTTCCATCTGACAAGGAGCACAGCCTTCTGACAGCAGCTTTCAACTTGTCTAAGAAAGAGCTTGGCCATTTAGATGTGATGCAAATCTGCGTGTGTGTAAGGTGCAGGTGCAAGCTCGTGACAAAGGTGTTCTCCAGGTTCAGTTTCTCCCTGCCAGACACATTGGAAATATTTTCCTCTATCATTCGCACCAAGAGTCGCAGATTACTTAACTCAGGAGCTCTGAGAATGGAACGGCAAGAGGTGTTCCGCTTACGTCATAAACAGTGCTCCAGAGCGCTTAGCAACGGGCACAACGAAACGTGTGTGCGGGATAATGACCATTCCCGCCTAGTGCAGGCAATGCACAATCACTGCCAAAAAGCAGAGAAAGGCGCTTAGCATCCGGCTTGTGCACAAAACTTTCAGACTGCAAGAGGACCGCAGCTGTGGTAAGCCCGCTTGCTCATTTGACGTTAGATGTCGCCTGCAAGAACTTCACCCGCATCTGGTTTATGCTGCTACCTGTTGTTAGGCGACAACAAGGACACATGTAGAGATATGCTTCTTCCTTCCTCATTTTCCTAGGCCACGCTCTTCTGTGGCTCTTTAGTGCTTGCCAAACTCCTATGTGCGTGCTGCTGCTTCCATCTGACAAGGAGCACAGCCTTCTGACAGCAGCTTTCAACTTGTCTAAGAAAGAGCTTGGCCATTTAGATGTGATGCAAATCTGTGTGTGTGTAAGGTGCAGGTGCAAGCTCGTGACAAAGGTGTTCTCCAGGTTCAGTTTCTCCCTGCCAGACACATTGGAAATGTTTTCCTCTATCATTCGCACCAAGAGTCGCAGATTACTTAACTCAGGAGCTCTGAGAATGGAACGGCAAGAGGTGTTCCGCTTACGTCATAAACAGTGCTCCAGAGCGCTTAGCAACGGGCACAACGAAACGTGTCTGTGGGATAGTGACCATTCCCACCTAGTGCTGGCAATGCACGAGCACTGCCAAAAGGCAAAGGAAGGCGCTTAGCATCCGGCTTGTGCGCAAAGCTTTCAGACTGCCAGAGGACCGCAGCTGTGGTAAGCCCGCTTGCTCATTTGACGTTAGATGTCGCCTGCAAGATCTTCACCCGCATCTGGTTTATGCTGCTACCTGTTGTTAGGCGACAACAAGGACACATGTAGCGTTTTTCCTTCCTCATTTTCCTAGGCCACGCTCTTCTGTGGCTCTTTAGTGCTTTCCAAACTCCTATGTGCGTGCTGCTGCTTTCATCTGACAAGGAGCACAGCCTTCTGACAGCAGCTTTCAACTTGTCTAAGAAAGAGCTTGGCCATTTAGATGTGATGCAAATCTGTGTGTGTGTAAGGTGCAGGTGCAAGCTCGTGACAAAGGTGTTCTCCAGGTTCAGTTTCTCCCTGCCAGACACTTTGGAAATGTTTTCCTCTGGCATTCGCACCAAGAGTCGCAGATTACTTAACTCAGGAGCTCTGAGAATGGAACGGCAAGAGATGTTCCGCTTACGTCATAAACAGTGCTCCAGAGCGCTTAGCAACGGGCACAACGAAACGTGTCTGTGGGATAGTGACCATTCCCGCCTAGTGCTGGCAATGCACGAGCACTGACAAAAGGCAAAGGAAGGCGCTTAGCATCCGGCTTGTGCGCAAAGCTTTCAGACTGCCAGAGGACCGCAGCTGTGGTAAGCCCGCTTGCTCATTTGACGTTAGATGTCGCCTGCAAGAACTTCACCCACATCTGGTTTATGCTGCTACCTGTTGTTAGGCGACAACAAGGACACACGTAGCGTTTTTCCTTCCTCATTTTCCTAGGCCACGCTCTTCTGTGGCTCTTTAGTGCTTTCCAAACTCCTATGTGCGTGCTGCTGCTTCCATCTGACAAGGAGCACAGCCTTCTGACAGCAGCTTTCAACTTGTCTAAGAAAGAGCTTGGCCATTTAGATGTGATGCAAGTCTGTGTGTGTCTAAGGTGCAGGTGCAAGCTCGTGACAAAGGTGTTCTCCAGGTTCAGTTTCTATATGCCAGACACATTGGAAATGTTTTCCTCTGGCATTCGCACCAAGAGTCGCAGATTACTTAACTCAGGAGCTCTGAGAATGGAACGGCAAGAGGTGTTCCGCTTACGTCATAAACAGTGCTCCAGAGCGCTTAGCAACGGGCACAACGAAACGTGTCTGTGGGATAGTGACCATTCCCGCCTAGTGCTGGCAATGCACGAGCACTGCCAAAAGGCAAAGGAAGGCGCTTAGCATCCGGCTTGTGCACAAAGCTTTCAGACTGCCAGAGGACCGCAGCTGTGGTAAGCCCGCTTGCTCATTTGACGTTAGATGTCGCCTGCAAGAACTTCACCCACATCTGGTTTATGCTGCTACCTGTTGTTAGGCGACAACAAGGACACACGTAGCGTTTTTCCTTCCTCATTTTCCTAGGCCACGCTCTTCTGTGGCTCTTTAGTGCTTTCCAAACTCCTATGTGCGTGCTGCTGCTTCCATCTGACAAGGAGCACAGCCTTCTGACAGCAGCTTTCAACTTGTCTAAGAAAGAGCTTGGCCATTTAGATGTGATGCAAATCTGCGTGTGTGTAAGGTGCAGGTGCAAGCTCGTGACAAAGGTGTTCTCCAGGTTCAGTTTCTCCCTGCCAGACACATTGGAAATATTTTCCTCTATCATTCGCACCAAGAGTCGCAGATTACTTAACTCAGGAGCTCTGAGAATGGAACGGCAAGAGGTGTTCCGCTTACGTCATAAACAGTGCTCCAGAGCGCTTAGCAACGGGCACAACGAAACGTGTGTGCGGGATAATGACCATTCCCGCCTAGTGCAGGCAATGCACAATCACTGCCAAAAAGCAGAGAAAGGCGCTTAGCATCCGGCTTGTGCACAAAACTTTCAGACTGCAAGAGGACCGCAGCTGTGGTAAGCCCGCTTGCTCATTTGACGTTAGATGTCGCCTGCAAGAACTTCACCCGCATCTGGTTTATGCTGCTACCTGTTGTTAGGCGACAACAAGGACACATGTAGAGATATGCTTCTTCCTTCCTCATTTTCCTAGGCCACGCTCTTCTGTGGCTCTTTAGTGCTTGCCAAACTCCTATGTGCGTGCTGCTGCTTCCATCTGACAAGGAGCACAGCCTTCTGACAGCAGCTTTCAACTTGTCTAAGAAAGAGCTTGGCCATTTAGATGTGATGCAAATCTGTGTGTGTGTAAGGTGCAGGTGCAAGCTCGTGACAAAGGTGTTCTCCAGGTTCAGTTTCTCCCTGCCAGACACATTGGAAATGTTTTCCTCTATCATTCGCACCAAGAGTCGCAGATTACTTAACTCAGGAGCTCTGAGAATGGAACGGCAAGAGGTGTTCCGCTTACGTCATAAACAGTGCTCCAGAGCGCTTAGCAACGGGCAC
This sequence comes from Poecile atricapillus, assembly GCF_030490865.1. Taxonomy (NCBI): domain Eukaryota; kingdom Metazoa; phylum Chordata; class Aves; order Passeriformes; family Paridae; genus Poecile; species Poecile atricapillus. Next base: position 347,803 of record NW_026709233.1, on the reverse strand, counting down.
AACGAAACGTGTCTGTGGGATAGTGACCATTCCCACCTAGTGCTGGCAATGCACGAGCACTGCCAAAAGGCAAAGGAAGGCGCTTAGCATCCGGCTTGTGCGCAAAGCTTTCAGAGTGCCAGAGGACCGCAGCTGTGGTAAGCCCGCTTGCTCATTTGACGTTAGATGTCGCCTGCAAGAACTTCACCCGCATCTGGTTTATGCTGCTACCTGTTGTTAGGCGACAACAAGGACACATGTAGCGTTTTTCCTGCCTCATTTTCCTAGGCCACGCTCTTCTGTGGCTCTTTAGTGCTTGCCAAACTCCTATGTGCGTGCTGCTGCTTCCATCTGACAAGGAGCACAGCCTTCTGACAGCAGCTTTCAACTTGTCTAAGAAAGAGCTTGGCCATTTAGATGTGATGCAAATCTGTGTGTGTGTAAGGTGCAGGTGCAAGCTCGTGACAAAGGTGTTCTCCAGGTTCAGTTTCTCCCTGCCAGACACATTGGAAATATTTTCCTCTATCATTCGCACCAAGAGTCGCAGATTACTTAACTCAGGAGCTCTGAGAATGGAACGGCAAGAGGTGTTCCGCTTACGTCATAAACAGTGCTCCAGAGCGCTTAGCAACGGGCACAACGAAACGTGTGTGCGGGATAATGACCATTCCCGCCTAGTGCAGGCAATGCACAATCACTGCCAAAAAGCAGAGAAAGGCGCTTAGCATCCGGCTTGTGCACAAAGCTTTCAGACTGCAAGAGGACCGCAGCTGTGGTAAGCCCGCTTGCTCATTTGACGTTAGATGTCGCCTGCAAGAACTTCACCCGCATCTGGTTTATGCTGCTACCTGTTGTTAGGCGACAACAAGGACACATGTAGAGATATGCTTCTTCCTTCCTCATTTTCCTAGGCCACGCTCTTCTGTGGCTCTTTAGTGCTTGCCAAACTCCTATGTGCGTGCTGCTGCTTTCATCTGACAAGGAGCACAGCCTTCTGACAGCAGCTTTCAACTTGTCTAAGAAAGAGCTTGGCCATTTAGATGTGATGCAAATCTGTGTGTGTGTAAGGTGCAGGTGCAAGCTCGTGACAAAGGTGTTCTCCAGGTTCAGTTTCTCCCTGCCAGACACATTGGAAATGTTTTCCTCTGGCATTCGCACCAAGAGTCGCAGATTACTTAACTCAGGAGCTCTGAGAATGGAACGGCAAGAGATGTTCCGCTTACGTCATAAACAGTGCTCCAGAGCGCTTAGCAACGGGCACAACGAAACGTGTCTGTGGGATAGTGACCATTCCCGCCTAGTGCTGGCAATGCACGAGCACTGACAAAAGGCAAAGGAAGGCGCTTAGCATCCGGCTTGTGCGCAAAGCTTTCAGACTGCCAGAGGACCGCAGCTGTGGTAAGCCCGTTTGCTCATTTGACGTTAGGATGTCGCCTGCAAGAACTTCACCCGCATCTGGTTTATGCTGCTACCTGTTGTTAGGCGACAACAAGGACACACGTAGCGTTTTTCCTTCCTCATTTTCCTAGGCCACGCTCTTCTGTGGCTCTTTAGTGCTTTCCAAACTCCTATGTGCGTGCTGCTGCTTTCATCTGACAAGGAGCACAGCCTTCTGACAGCAGCTTTCAACTTGTCTAAGAAAGAGCTTGGCCATTTAGATGTGATGCAAATCTGTGTGTGTGTAAGGTGCAGGTGCAAGCTCGTGACAAAGGTGTTCTCCAGGTTCAGTTTCTCCCTGCCAGACACATTGGAAATGTTTTCCTCTGGCATTCGCACCAAGAGTCGCAGATTACTTAACTCAGGAGCTCTGAGAATGGAACGGCAAGAGGTGTTCCGCTTACGTCATAAACAGTGCTCCAGAGCGCTTAGCAACGGACACAACGAAACGTGTGTGCGGGATAGTGACCATTCCCGCCTAGTGCTGGCAATGCACGAGCACTGCCAAAAGGCAAAGGAAGGCGCTTAGCATCCGGCTTGTGCACAAAGCTTTCAGACTGCCAGAGGACCGCAGCTGTGGTAAGCCCATTGCTCATTTGACGTTAGATGTCGCCTGCAAGAACTTCACCCGCATCTGGTTTATGCTGCTACCTGTTGTTAGGCGACAACAAGGACACATGTAGAGATATGCTTTTTCCTGCCTCATTTTCCTAGGCCACGCTCTTCTGTAGCTCTTTAGTGCTTTCCAAACTCCTATGTGTGTGCTGCTGCTTCCATCTGACAAGGAGCACAGCCTTCTGACAGCAGCTTTCAACTTGTCTAAGAAAGAGCTTGGCCATTTAGATGTGATGCAAATCTGTGTGTGTGTAAGGTGCAGGTGCAAGCTCGTGACAAAGGTGTTCTCCAGGTTCAGTTTCTCCCTGCCAGACACATTGGAAATATTTTCCTCTATCATTCGCACCAAGAGTCGCAGATTACTTAACTCAGGAGCTCTGAGAATGGAACGGCAAGAGGTGTTCCGCTTACGTCATAAACAGTGCTCCAGAGCGCTTAGCAACGGGCACAACGAAACGTGTGTGCGGGATAATGACCATTCCCGCCTAGTGCAGGCAATGCACAATCACTGCCAAAAAGCAGAGAAAGGCGCTTAGCATTCGGCTTGTGTGCAAAGCTTTCAGACTGCCAGAGGACCGCAGCTGTGGTAAGCCCATTGCTCATTTGACGTTAGATGTCGCCTGCAAGAACTTCACCTGCATCTAGTTTATGCTGCTACCTGTTGTTAGGCGACAACAAGGACACATGTAGAGATATGCTTTTTCCTGCCTCATTTTCCTAGGCCACGCTCTTCTGTGGCTCTTTAGTGCTTTCCAAACTCCTATGTGCATGCTGCTGCTTCCATCTGACAAGGAGCACAGCCTTCTGACAGCAGCTTTCAACTTGTCTAAGAAAGAGCTTGGCCATTTAGATGTGATGCAAGTCTGTGTGTGTCTAAGGTGCAGGTGCAAGCTCGTGACAAAGGTGTTCTCCAGGTTCAGTTTCTATATGCCAGACACATTGGAAATGTTTTCCTCTGGCATTCGCACCAAGAGTCGCAGATTACTTAACTCAGGAGCTCTGAGAATGGAACGGCAAGAGGTGTTCCGCTTACGTCATAAACAGTGCTCCAGAGCGCTTAGCAACGGGCACAACGAAACGTGTCTGTGGGATAGTGACCATTCCCACCTAGTGCTGGCAATGCACGAGCACTGCCAAAAGGCAAAGGAAGGCGCTTAGCATCCGGCTTGTGCGCAAAGCTTTCAGACTGCCAGAGGACCGCAGCTGTGGTAAGCCCGCTTGCTCATTTGACGTTAGATGTCGCCTGCAAGATCTTCACCCGCATCTGGTTTATGCTGCTACCTGTTGTTAGGCGACAACAAGGACACACGTAGCGTTTTTCCTTCCTCATTTTCCTAGGCCACGCTCTTCTGTGGCTCTTTAGTGCTTTCCAAACTCCTATGTGCGTGCTGCTGCTTTCATCTGACAAGGAGCACAGCCTTCTGACAGCAGCTTTCAACTTGTCTAAGAAAGAGCTTGGCCATTTAGATGTGATGCAAATCTGTGTGTGTGTAAGGTGCAGGTGCAAGCTCGTGACAAAGGTGTTCTCCAGGTTCAGTTTCTCCCTGCCAGACACATTGGAAATGTTTTCCTCTGGCATTCGCACCAAGAGTCGCAGATTACTTAACTCAGGAGCTCTGAGAATGGAACGGCAAGAGATGTTCCGCTTACGTCATAAACAGTGCTCCAGAGCGCTTAGCAACGGGCACAAAGAAACGTGTCTGTGGGATAGTGACCATTCCCGCCTAGTGCTGGCAATGCATGAGCACTGACAAAAGGCAAAGGAAGGCGCTTAGCATCCGGCTTGTGCGCAAAGCTTTCAGACTGCCAGAGGACCGCAGCTGTGGTAAGCCCATTGCTCATTTGACGTTAGATGTCGCCTGCAAGAACTTCACCCGCATCTGGTTTATGCTGCTACCTGTTGTTAGGCGACAACAAGGACACATGTAGAGATATGCTTTTTCCTGCCTCATTTTCCTAGGCCACGCTCTTCTGTGGCTCTTTAGTGCTTTCCAAACTCCTATGTGCGTGCTGCTGCTTCCATCTGACAAGGAGCACAGCCTTCTGACAGCAGCTTTCAACTTGTCTAAGAAAGAGCTTGGCCATTTAGATGTGATGCAAATCTGTGTGTGTGTAAGGTGCAGGTGCAAGCTCCTGACAAAGGTGTTCTCCAGGTTCAGTTTCTCCCTGCCAGACACATTGGAAATATTTTCCTCTATCATTCGCACCAAGAGTCGCAGATTACTTAACTCAGGAGCTCTGAGAATGGAACGGCAAGAGGTGTTCCGCTTACGTCATAAACAGTGCTCCAGAGCGCTTAGCAACGGGCACAACGAATCGTGTCTGTGGGATAGTGACCATTCCCACCTAGTGCTGGCAATGCACAAGCACTGCCAAAAGGCAAAGGAAGGCGCTTAGCATCCGGCTTGTGCGCAAAGCTTTCAGACTGCCAGAGGACCGCAGCTGTGGTAAGCCCATTGCTCATTTGACGTTAGATGTCGCCTGCAAGAACTTCACCCGCATCTAGTTTATGCTGCTACCTGTTGTTAGGCGACAACAAGGACACATGTAGAGATATGCTTTTTCCTGCCTCATTTTCCTAGGCCACGCTCTTCTGTGGCTCTTTAGTGCTTTCCAAACTCCTATGTGCGTGCTGCTGCTTCCATCTGACAAGGAGCACAGCCTTCTGACAGCAGCTTTCAACTTGTCTAAGAAAGAGCTTGGCCACTCAGATGTGATGCAAATATGTGGGTGTCTAAGGTGCAGGTGCAAGCTCCTGACAAAGGTGTTCTCCAGGTTCAGTTTCTCCCTGCCAGACACATTGGAAATGTTTTCCTCTGGCATTCGCACCAAGAGTCGCAGATTACTTAACTCAGGAGCTCTGAGAATGGAACGGCAAGAGGTGTTCCGCTTACATCATAAACAGTGCTCCAGAGCGCTTAGCAACGGGCACAACGAAACGTGTCTGTGGGATAGTGACCATTCCCGCCTAGTGCTGGCAATGCACGAGCACTGCCAAAAGGCAAAGGAAGGCGCTTAGCATCCGGCTTGTGCGCAAAGCTTTCAGACTGCCAGAGGACCGCAGCTGTGGTAAGCCCGCTTGCTCATTTGACGTTAGATGTCGCCTGCAAGAACTTCACCCGCATCTGGTTTATGCTGCTACCTGTTGTTAGGCGACAACAAGGACACACGTAGCGTTTTTCCTTCCTCATTTTCCTAGGCCACGCTCTTCTGTGGCTCTTTAGTGCTTTCCAAACTCCTATGTGCGTGCTGCTGCTTTCATCTGACAAGGAGCACAGCCTTCTGACAGCAGCTTTCAACTTGTCTAAGAAAGAGCTTGGCCATTTAGATGTGATGCAAATCTGTGTGTGTGTAAGGTGCAGGTGCAAGCTCGTGACAAAGGTGTTCTCCAGGTTCAGTTTCTCCCTGCCAGACACATTGGAAATGTTTTCCTCTGGCATTCGCACCAAGAGTCGCAGATTACTTAACTCAGGAGCTCTGAGAATGGAACGGCAAGAGATGTTCCGCTTACGTCATAAACAGTGCTCCAGAGCGCTTAGCAACGGGCACAAAGAAACGTGTCTGTGGGATAGTGACCATTCCCGCCTAGTGCTGGCAATGCATGAGCACTGACAAAAGGCAAAGGAAGGCGCTTAGCATCCGGCTTGTGCGCAAAGCTTTCAGACTGCCAGAGGACCGCAGCTGTGGTAAGCCCATTGCTCATTTGACGTTAGATGTCGCCTGCAAGAACTTCACCCGCATCTGGTTTATGCTGCTACCTGTTGTTAGGCGACAACAAGGACACATGTAGAGATATGCTTTTTCCTGCCTCATTTTCCTAGGCCACGCTCTTCTGTGGCTCTTTAGTGCTTTCCAAACTCCTATGTGCGTGCTGCTGCTTCCATCTGACAAGGAGCACAGCCTTCTGACAGCAGCTTTCAACTTGTCTAAGAAAGAGCTTGGCCATTTAGATGTGATGCAAATCTGTGTGTGTGTAAGGTGCAGGTGCAAGCTCCTGACAAAGGTGTTCTCCAGGTTCAGTTTCTCCCTGCCAGACACATTGGAAATATTTTCCTCTATCATTCGCACCAAGAGTCGCAGATTACTTAACTCAGGAGCTCTGAGAATGGAACGGCAAGAGGTGTTCCGCTTACGTCATAAACAGTGCTCCAGAGCGCTTAGCAACGGGCACAACGAATCGTGTCTGTGGGATAGTGACCATTCCCACCTAGTGCTGGCAATGCACAAGCACTGCCAAAAGGCAAAGGAAGGCGCTTAGCATCCGGCTTGTGCGCAAAGCTTTCAGACTGCCAGAGGACCGCAGCTGTGGTAAGCCCATTGCTCATTTGACGTTAGATGTCGCCTGCAAGAACTTCACCCGCATCTAGTTTATGCTGCTACCTGTTGTTAGGCGACAACAAGGACACATGTAGAGATATGCTTTTTCCTGCCTCATTTTCCTAGGCCACGCTCTTCTGTGGCTCTTTAGTGCTTTCCAAACTCCTATGTGCGTGCTGCTGCTTCCATCTGACAAGGAGCACAGCCTTCTGACAGCAGCTTTCAACTTGTCTAAGAAAGAGCTTGGCCACTCAGATGTGATGCAAATATGTGGGTGTCTAAGGTGCAGGTGCAAGCTCCTGACAAAGGTGTTCTCCAGGTTCAGTTTCTCCCTGCCAGACACATTGGAAATGTTTTCCTCTGGCATTCGCACCAAGAGTCGCAGATTACTTAACTCAGGAGCTCTGAGAATGGAACGGCAAGAGGTGTTCCGCTTACATCATAAACAGTGCTCCAGAGCGCTTAGCAACGGGCACAACGAAACGTGTCTGTGGGATAGTGACCATTCCCGCCTAGTGCTGGCAATGCACGAGCACTGCCAAAAGGCAAAGGAAGGCGCTTAGCATCCGGCTTGTGCGCAAAGCTTTCAGACTGCCAGAGGACCGCAGCTGTGGTAAGCCCGCTTGCTCATTTGACGTTAGATGTCGCCTGCAAGAACTTCACCCGCATCTGGTTTATGCTGCTACCTGTTGTTAGGCAACAACAAGGACACACGTAGCGTTTTTCCTTCCTCATTTTCCTAGGCCACGCTCTTCTGTGGCTCTTTAGTGCTTTCCAAACTCCTATGTGCGTGCTGCTGCTTTCATCTGACAAGGAGCACAGCCTTCTGACAGCAGCTTTCAACTTGTCTAAGAAAGAGCTTGGCCATTTAGATGTGATGCAAATCTGTGTGTGTGTAAGGTGCAGGTGCAAGCTCGTGACAAAGGTGTTCTCCAGGTTCAGTTTCTCCCTGCCAGACACATTGGAAATGTTTTCCTCTGGCATTCGCACCAAGAGTCGCAGATTACTTAACTCAGGAGCTCTGAGAATGGAACGGCAAGAGATGTTCCGCTTACGTCATAAACAGTGCTCCAGAGCGCTTAGCAACGGGCACAAAGAAACGTGTCTGTGGGATAGTGACCATTCCCGCCTAGTGCAGGCAATGCATGAGCACTGACAAAAGGCAAAGGAAGGCGCTTAGCATCCGGCTTGTGCGCAAAGCTTTCAGACTGCCAGAGGACCGCAGCTGTGGTAAGCCCATTGCTCATTTGACGTTAGATGTCGCCTGCAAGAACTTCACCCGCATCTGGTTTATGCTGCTACCTGTTGTTAGGCGACAACAAGGACACATGTAGAGATATGCTTTTTCCTGCCTCATTTTCCTAGGCCACGCTCTTCTGTGGCTCTTTAGTGCTTTCCAAACTCCTATGTGCGTGCTGCTGCTTCCATCTGACAAGGAGCACAGCCTTCTGACAGCAGCTTTCAACTTGTCTAAGAAAGAGCTTGGCCATTTAGATGTGATGCAAATCTGTGTGTGTGTAAGGTGCAGGTGCAAGCTCCTGACAAAGGTGTTCTCCAGGTTCAGTTTCTCCCTGCCAGACACATTGGAAATATTTTCCTCTATCATTCGCACCAAGAGTCGCAGATTACTTAACTCAGGAGCTCTGAGAATGGAACGGCAAGAGGTGTTCCGCTTACGTCATAAACAGTGCTCCAGAGCGCTTAGCAACGGGCACAACGAATCGTGTCTGTGGGATAGTGACCATTCCCACCTAGTGCTGGCAATGCACAAGCACTGCCAAAAGGCAAAGGAAGGCGCTTAGCATCCGGCTTGTGCGCAAAGCTTTCAGACTGCCAGAGGACCGCAGCTGTGGTAAGCCCATTGCTCATTTGACGTTAGATGTCGCCTGCAAGAACTTCACCCGCATCTAGTTTATGCTGCTACCTGTTGTTAGGCGACAACAAGGACACATGTAGAGATATGCTTTTTCCTGCCTCATTTTCCTAGGCCACGCTCTTCTGTGGCTCTTTAGTGCTTTCCAAACTCCTATGTGTGTGCTGCTGCTTCCATCTGACAAGGAGCACAGCCTTCTGACAGCAGCTTTCAACTTGTCTAAGAAAGAGCTTGGCCACTCAGATGTGATGCAAATATGTGGGTGTCTAAGGTGCAGGTGCAAGCTCCTGACAAAGGTGTTCTCCAGGTTCAGTTTCTCCCTGCCAGACACATTGGAAATGTTTTCCTCTATCATTCGCACCAAGAGTCGCAGATTACTTAACTCAGGAGCTCTGAGAATGGAACGGCAAGAGGTGTTCCGCTTACGTCATAAACAGTGCTCCAGAGCGCTTAGCAACGGGCACAACGAAACGTGTCTGTGGGATAGTGACCATTCCCGCCTAGTGCTGGCAATGCACGAGCACTGCCAAAAGGCAAAGGAAGGCGCTTAGCATCCGGCTTGTGCGCAAAGCTTTCAGACTGCCAGAGGACCGCAGCTGTGGTAAGCCCGCTTGCTCATTTGACGTTAGATGTCGCCTGCAAGAACTTCACCCGCATCTGGTTTATGCTGCTACCTGTTGTTAGGCAACAACAAGGACACACGTAGCGTTTTTCCTTCCTCATTTTCCTAGGCCACGCTCTTCTGTGGCTCTTTAGTGCTTTCCAAACTCCTATGTGCGTGCTGCTGCTTTCATCTGACAAGGAGCACAGCCTTCTGACAGCAGCTTTCAACTTGTCTAAGAAAGAGCTTGGCCATTTAGATGTGATGCAAATCTGTGTGTGTGTAAGGTGCAGGTGCAAGCTCGTGACAAAGGTGTTCTCCAGGTTCAGTTTCTCCCTGCCAGACACATTGGAAATGTTTTCCTCTGGCATTCGCACCAAGAGTCGCAGATTACTTAACTCAGGAGCTCTGAGAATGGAACGGCAAGAGGTGTTCCGCTTACGTCATAAACAGTGCTCCAGAGCGCTTAGCAACGGACACAACGAAACGTGTCTGTGGGATAGTGACCATTCCCGCCTAGTGCTGGCAATGCACGAGCACTGCCAAAAGGCAAAGGGAGGCGCTTAGCATCCGGCTTGTGCACAAAGCTTTCAGACTGCCAGAGGACGGCAGCTGTGGTAAGCCCATTGCTCATTTGACATTAGATGTCGCCTGCAAGAACTTCACCCGCATCTGGTTTATGCTGCTACCTGTTGTTAGGCGACAACAAGGACACATGTAGAGATATGCTTTTTCCTGCCTCATTTTCCTAGGCCACGCTCTTCTGTGGCTCTTTAGTGCTTTCCAAACTCCTATGTGCGTGCTGCTGCTTCCATCTGACAAGGAGCACAGCCTTCTGACAGCAGCTTTCAACTTGTCTAAGAAAGAGCTTGGCCATTTAGATGTGATGCAAATCTGTGTGTGTGTAAGGTGCAGGTGCAAGCTCCTGACAAAGGTGTTCTCCAGGTTCAGTTTCTCCCTGCCAGACACATTGGAAATATTTTCCTCTATCATTCGCACCAAGAGTCGCAGATTACTTAACTCAGGAGCTCTGAGAATGGAACGGCAAGAGGTGTTCCGCTTACGTCATAAACAGTGCTCCAGAGCGCTTAGCAACGGGCACAACGAATCGTGTCTGTGGGATAGTGACCATTCCCACCTAGTGCTGGCAATGCACAAGCACTGCCAAAAGGCAAAGGAAGGCGCTTAGCATCCGGCTTGTGCGCAAAGCTTTCAGACTGCCAGAGGACCGCAGCTGTGGTAAGCCCATTGCTCATTTGACGTTAGATGTCGCCTGCAAGAACTTCACCCGCATCTAGTTTATGCTGCTACCTGTTGTTAGGCGACAACAAGGACACATGTAGAGATATGCTTTTTCCTGCCTCATTTTCCTAGGCCACGCTCTTCTGTGGCTCTTTAGTGCTTTCCAAACTCCTATGTGCGTGCTGCTGCTTCCATCTGACAAGGAGCACAGCCTTCTGACAGCAGCTTTCAACTTGTCTAAGAAAGAGCTTGGCCACTCAGATGTGATGCAAATATGTGGGTGTCTAAGGTGCAGGTGCAAGCTCCTGACAAAGGTGTTCTCCAGGTTCAGTTTCTCCCTGCCAGACACATTGGAAATGTTTTCCTCTGGCATTCGCACCAAGAGTCGCAGATTACTTAACTCAGGAGCTCTGAGAATGGAACGGCAAGAGGTGTTCCGCTTACGTCATAAACAGTGCTCCAGAGCGCTTAGCAACGGGCACAACGAAACGTGTCTGTGGGATAGTGACCATTCCCGCCTAGTGCTGGCAATGCACGAGCACTGCCAAAAGGCAAAGGAAGGCGCTTAGCATCCGGCTTGTGCGCAAAGCTTTCAGACTGCCAGAGGACCGCAGCTGTGGTAAGCCCGCTTGCTCATTTGACGTTAGATGTCGCCTGCAAGAACTTCACCCGCATCTGGTTTATGCTGCTACCTGTTGTTAGGCAACAACAAGGACACACGTAGCGTTTTTCCTTCCTCATTTTCCTAGGCCACGCTCTTCTGTGGCTCTTTAGTGCTTTCCAAACTCCTATGTGCGTGCTGCTGCTTTCATCTGACAAGGAGCACAGCCTTCTGACAGCAGCTTTCAACTTGTCTAAGAAAGAGCTTGGCCATTTAGATGTGATGCAAATCTGTGTGTGTGTAAGGTGCAGGTGCAAGCTCGTGACAAAGGTGTTCTCCAGGTTCAGTTTCTCCCTGCCAGACACATTGGAAATGTTTTCCTCTGGCATTCGCACCAAGAGTCGCAGATTACTTAACTCAGGAGCTCTGAGAATGGAACGGCAAGAGGTGTTCCGCTTACGTCATAAACAGTGCTCCAGAGCGCTTAGCAACGGACACAACGAAACGTGTCTGTGGGATAGTGACCATTCCCGCCTAGTGCTGGCAATGCACGAGCACTGCCAAAAGGCAAAGGGAGGCGCTTAGCATCCGGCTTGTGCACAAAGCTTTCAGACTGCCAGAGGACGGCAGCTGTGGTAAGCCCATTGCTCATTTGACGTTAGATGTCGCCTGCAAGAACTTCACCCGCATCTGGTTTATGCTGCTACCTGTTGTTAGGCGACAACAAGGACACATGTAGAGATATGCTTTTTCCTGCCTCATTTTCCTAGGCCACGCTCTTCTGTGGCTCTTTAGTGCTTTCCAAACTCCTATGTGTGTGCTGCTGCTTCCATCTGACAAGGAGCACAGCCTTCTGACAGCAGCTTTCAACTTGTCTAAGAAAGAGCTTGGCCATTTAGATGTGATGCAAATCTGTGTGTGTCTAAGGTGCAGGTGCAAGCTCGTGACAAAGGTGTTCTCCAGGTTCAGTTTCTCCCTGCCAGACACATTGGAAATGTTTTCCTCTATCATTCGCACCAAGAGTCGCAGATTACTTAACTCAGGAGCTCTGAGAATGGAACGGCAAGAGGTGTTCCGCTTACGTCATAAACAGTGCTCCAGAGCGCTTAGCAACGGGCACAACGAAACGTGTGTGCGGGATAATGACCATTCCCGCCTAGTGCAGGCAATGCACAATCACTGCCAAAAAGCAGAGAAAGGCGCTTAGCATTCGGCTTGTGTGCAAAGCTTTCAGACTGCCAGAGGACCGCATCTGTGGTAAGCCCATTGCTCATTTGACGTTAGATGTCGCGTGCAAGAACTTCACCCGCATCTAGTTTATGCTGCTACCTGTTGTTAGGCGACAACAAGGACACATGTAGAGATATGCTTTTTCCTGCCTCATTTTCCTAGGCCACGCTCTTCTGTGGCTCTTTAGTGCTTTCCAAACTCCTATGTGCGTGCTGCTGCTTCCATCTGACAAGGAGCACAGCCTTCTGACAGCAGCTTTCAACTTGTCTAAGAAAGAGCTTGGCCATTTAGATGTGATGCAAATCTGTGTGTGTCTAAGGTGCAGGTGCAAGCTCGTGACAAAGGTGTTCTCCAGGTTCAGTTTCTATATGCTGGACACATTGGAAATGTTTTCCTCTGGCATTCGCACCAAGAGTCGCAGATTACTTAACTCAGGAGCTCTGAGAATGGAACGGCAAGAGGTGTTCCGCTTACATCATAAACAGTGCTCCAGAGCGCTTAGCAACGGGCACAACGAAACGTGTCTCTGGGATAGTGACCATTCCCGCCTAGTGCAGGCAATGCACGAGCACTGCCAAAAGGCAAAGGAAGGCGCTTAGCATCCGGCTTGTGTGCAAAGCTTTCAGACTGCCAGAGGACCGCAGCTGTGGTAAGCCCGCTTGCTCATTTGACGTTAGATGTCGCCTGCAAGATCTTCACCCGCATCTGGTTTATGCTGCTACCTGTTGTTAGGCGACAACAAGGACACATGTAGCGTTTTTCCTGCCTCATTTTCCTAGGCCACGCTCTTCTGTGGCTCTTTAGTGCTTTCCAAACTCCTATGTGCGTGCTGCTGCTTCCATCTGACAAGGAGCACAGCCTTCTGACAGCAGCTTTCAACTTGTCTAAGAAAGAGCTTGGCCATTTAGATGTGATGCAAATCTGTGTGTGTGTAAGGTGCAGGTGCAAGCTCGTGACAAAGGTGTTCTCCAGGTTCAGTTTCTCCCTGCCAGACACATTGGAAATGTTTTCCTCTATCATTCGCACCAAGAGTCGCAGATTACTTAACTCAGGAGCTCTGAGAATGGAACGGCAAGAGGTGTTCCGCTTACGTCATAAACAGTGCTCCAGAGCGCTTAGCAACGGGCACAACGAAACGTGTCTGTGGGATAGTGACCATTCCCACCTAGTGCTGGCAATGCACGAGCACTGCCAAAAGGCAAAGGAAGGCGCTTAGCATCCGGCTTGTGCGCAAAGCTTTCAGACTGCCAGAGGACCGCAGCTGTGGTAAGCCCGCTTGCTCATTTGACGTTAGATGTCGCCTGCAAGATCTTCACCCGCATCTGGTTTATGCTGCTACCTGTTGTTAGGCGACAACAAGGACACACGTAGCGTTTTTCCTTCCTCATTTTCCTAGGCCACGCTCTTCTGTGGCTCTTTAGTGCTTTCCAAACTCCTATGTGCGTGCTGCTGCTTTCATCTGACAAGGAGCACAGCCTTCTGACAGCAGCTTTCAACTTGTCTAAGAAAGAGCTTGGCCATTTAGATGTGATGCAAATCTGTGTGTGTGTAAGGTGCAGGTGCAAGCTCGTGACAAAGGTGTTCTCCAGGTTCAGTTTCTCCCTGCCAGACACATTGGAAATGTTTTCCTCTGGCATTCGCACCAAGAGTCGCAGATTACTTAACTCAGGAGCTCTGAGAATGGAACTGCAAGAGATGTTCCGCTTACGTCATAAACAGTGCTCCAGAGCGCTTAGCAACGGGCACAACGAAACGTGTCTGTGGGATAGTGACCATTCCCGCCTAGTGCTGGCAATGCACGAGCACTGCCAAAAGGCAAAGGAAGGCGCTTAGCATCCGGCTTGTGCGCAAAGCTTTCAGACTGCCAGAGGACCGCAGCTGTGGTAAGCCCGCTTGCTCATTTGACGTTAGATGTCGCCTGCAAGAACTTCACCCGCATCTGGTTTATGCTGCTACCTGTTGTTAGGCGACAACAAGGACACACGTAGCGTTTTTCCTTCCTCATTTTCCTAGGCCACGCTCTTCTGTGGCTCTTTAGTGCTTTCCAAACTCCTATGTGCGTGCTGCTGCTTTCATCTGACAAGGAGCACAGCCTTCTGACAGCAGCTTTCAACTTGTCTAAGAAAGAGCTTGGCCATTTAGATGTGATGCAAATCTGTGTGTGTGTAAGGTGCAGATGCAAGCTCGTGACAAAGGTGTTCTCCAGGTTCAGTTTCTCCCTGCCAGACACATTGGAAATGTTTTCCTCTGGCATTCGCACCAAGAGTCGCAGATTACTTAACTCAGGAGCTCTGAGAATGGAACGGCAAGAGGTGTTCCGCTTACGTCATAAACAGTGCTCCAGAGCGCTTAGCAACGGGCACAACGAAACGTGTCTGTGGGATAGTGACCATTCCCGCCTAGTGCTGGCAATGCACGAGCACTGCCAAAAGGCAAAGGAAGGCGCTTAGCATCCGGCTTGTGCACAAAGCTTTCAGACTGCCAGAGAACCGCAGCTGTGGTAAGCCCATTGCTCATTTGACGTTAGATGTCGCCTGCAAGAACTTCACCCGCATCTGGTTTATGCTGCTACCTGTTGTTAGGCGACAACAAGGACACATGTAGAGATATGCTTTTTCCTGCCTCATTTTCCTAGGCCACGCTCTTCTGTGGCTCTTTAGTGCTTTCCAAACTCCTATGTGTGTGCTGCTGCTTCCATCTGACAAGGAGCACAGCCTTCTGACAGCAGCTTTCAACTTGTCTAAGAAAGAGCTTGGCCATTTAGATGTGATGCAAATCTGTGTGTGTGTAAGGTGCAGGTGCAAGCTCGTGACAAAGGTGTTCTCCAGGTTCAGTTTCTCCCTGCCAGACACATTGGAAATATTTTCCTCTATCATTCGCACCAAGAGTCGCAGATTACTTAACTCAGGAGCTCTGAGAATGGAACGGCAAGAGGTGTTCCGCTTACGTCATAAACAGTGCTCCAGAGCGCTTAGCAACGGGCACAACGAAACGTGTGTGCGGGATAATGACCATTCCCGCCTAGTGCAGGCAATGCACAATCACTGCCAAAAAGCAGAGAAAGGCGCTTAGCATTCGGCTTGTGTGCAAAGCTTTCAGACTGCCAGAGGACCGCAGCTGTGGTAAGCCCATTGCTCATTTGACGTTAGATGTCGCCTGCAAGAACTTCACCCGCATCTAGTTTATGCTGCTACCTGTTGTTAGGCGACAACAAGGACACATGTAGAGATATGCTTTTTCCTGCCTCATTTTCCTAGGCCACGCTCTTCTGTGGCTCTTTAGTGCTTTCCAAACTCCTATGTGCGTGCTGCTGCTTCCATCTGACAAGGAGCACAGCCTTCTGACAGCAGCTTTCAACTTGTCTAAGAAAGAGCTTGGCCATTTAGATGTGATGCAAGTCTGTGTGTGTCTAAGGTGCAGGTGCAAGCTCGTGACAAAGGTGTTCTCCAGGTTCAGTTTCTATATGCCAGACACATTGGAAATGTTTTCCTCTGGCATTCGCACCAAGAGTCGCAGATTACTTAACTCAGGAGCTCTGAGAATGGAACGGCAAGAGGTGTTCCGCTTACGTCATAAACAGTGCTCCAGAGCGCTTAGCAACGGGCACAACGAAACGTGTCTGTGGGATAGTGACCATTCCCGCCTAGTGCTGGCAATGCACGAGCACTGCCAAAAGGCAAAGGAAGGCGCTTAGCATCCGGCTTGTGCACAAAGCTTTCAGACTGCCAGAGGACCGCAGCTGTGGTAAGCCCATTGCTCATTTGACGTTAGATGTCGCCTGCAAGAACTTCACCCGCATCTGGTTTATGCTGCTACCTGTTGTTAGGCGACAACAAGGACACATGTAGAGATATGCTTTTTCCTGCCTCATTTTCCTAGGCCACGCTCTTCTGTGGCTCTTTAGTGCTTTCCAAACTCCTATGTGCGTGCTGCTGCTTCCATCTGACAAGGAGCACAGCCTTCTGACAGCAGCTTTCAACTTGTCTAAGAAAGAGCTTGGCCATTTAGATGTGATGCAAATCTGTGTGTGTGTAAGGTGCAGGTGCAAGCTCCTGACAAAGGTGTTCTCCAGGTTCAGTTTCTCCCTGCCAGACACATTGGAAATATTTTCCTCTATCATTCGCACCAAGAGTCGCAGATTACTTAACTCAGGAGCTCTGAGAATGGAACGGCAAGAGGTGTTCCGCTTACGTCATAAACAGTGCTCCAGAGCGCTTAGCAACGGGCACAACGAATCGTGTCTGTGGGATAGTGACCATTCCCACCTAGTGCTGGCAATGCACGAGCACTGCCAAAAGGCAAAGGAAGGCGCTTAGCATCCGGCTTGTGCACAAAGCTTTCAGACTGCCAGAGGACCGCAGCTGTGGTAAGCCCGTTTGCTCATTTGGCGTTAGATGTCGCCTGCAAGATCTTCACCCGCATCTGGTTTATGCTGCTACCTGTTGTTAGGCAACAACAAGGACACACGTAGCGTTTTTCCTGCCTCATTTTCCTAGGCCACGCTCTTCTGTGGCTCTTTAGTGCTTGCCAAACTCCTATGTGCGTGCTGCTGCTTCCATCTGACAAGGAGCACAGCCTTCTGACAGCAGCTTTCAACTTGTCTAAGAAAGAGCTTGGCCACTCAGATGTGATGCAAATATGTGTGTGTCTAAGGTGCAGGTGCAAGCTCCTGACAAAGGTGTTCTCCAGGTTAAGTTTCTCCCTGCCAGACACATTGGAAATGTTTTCCTCTGGCATTCGCACCAAGAGTCGCAGATTACTTAACTCAGGAGCTCTGAGAATGGAACGGCAAGAGGTGTTCCGCTTACGTCATAAACAGTGCTCCAGAGCGCTTAGCAACGGGCACAACGAAACGTGTCTGTGGGATAGTGACCATTCCCGCCTAGTGCTGGCAATGCACGAGCACTGCCAAAAGGCAAAGGAAGGCGCTTAGCATCCGGCTTGTGCGCAAAGCTTTCAGACTGCCAGAGGACCGCAGCTGTGGTAAGCCCGCTTGCTCATTTGACGTTAGATGTCGCCTGCAAGAACTTCACCCGCATCTGGTTTATGCTGCTACCTGTTGTTAGGCGACAACAAGGACACACGTAGCGTTTTTCCTTCCTCATTTTCCTAGGCCACGCTCTTCTGTGGCTCTTTAGTGCTTTCCAAACTCCTATGTGCGTGCTGCTGCTTTCATCTGACAAGGAGCACAGCCTTCTGACAGCAGCTTTCAACTTGTCTAAGAAAGAGCTTGGCCATTTAGATGTGATGCAAATCTGTGTGTGTGTAAGGTGCAGGTGCAAGCTCTTGACAAAGGTGTTCTCCAGGTTCAGTTTCTCCCTGCCAGACACATTGGAAATGTTTTCCTCTGGCATTCGCACCAAGAGTCGCAGATTACTTAACTCAGGAGCTCTGAGAATGGAACGGCAAGAGGTGTTCCGCTTACGTCATAAACAGTGCTCCAGAGCGCTTAGCAACGGACACAACGAAACGTGTCTGTGGGATAGTGACCATTCCCGCCTAGTGCTGGCAATGCACGAGCACTGCCAAAAGGCAAAGGAAGGCGCTTAGCATCCGGCTTGTGCACAAAGCTTTCAGACTGCCAGAGGATGGCAGCTGTGGTAAGCCCATTGCTCATTTGACGTTAGATGTCGCCTGCAAGATCTTCACCCGCATCTGGTTTATGCTGCTACCTGTTGTTAGGCGACAACAAGGACACATGTAGAGATATGCTTTTTCCTGCCTCATTTTCCTAGGCCACGCTCTTCTGTGGCTCTTTAGTGCTTGCCAAACTCCTATGTGTGTGCTGCTGCTTCCATTTGACAAGGAGCACAGCCTTCTGACAGCAGCTTTCAACTTGTCTAAGAAAGAGCTTGGCCATTTAGATGTGATGCAAATCTGTGTGTGTCTAAGGTGCAGGTGCAAGCTCCTGACAAAGGTGTTCTCCAGGTTCAGTTTCTCCCTGCCAGACACATTGGAAATGTTTTCCTCTATCATTCGCACCAAGAATCGCAGATTACTTAACTCAGGAGCTCTGAGAATGGAACGGCAAGAGGTGTTCTGCTTACGTCATAAACAGTGCTCCAGAGCGCTTAGCAACGGGCACAACGAAACGTGTGTGCGGGATAATGACCATTCCCGCCTAGTGCAGGCAATGCACAATCACTGCCAAAAAGCAGAGAAAGGCGCTTAGCATTCGGCTTGTGTGCAAAGCTTTCAGACTGCCAGAGGACCGCAGCTGTGGTAAGCCCATTGCTCATTTGACGTTAGATGTCGCCTGCAAGAACTTCACCTGCATCTAGTTTATGCTGCTACCTGTTGTTAGGCGACAACAAGGACACATGTAGAGATATGCTTTTTCCTGCCTCATTTTCCTAGGCCACGCTCTTCTGTGGCTCTTTAGTGCTTGCCAAACTCCTATGTGCGTGCTGCTGCTTCCATCTGACAAGGAGCACAGCCTTCTGACAGCAGCTTTCAACTTGTCTAAGAAAGAGCTTGGCCATTTAGATGTGATGCAAATCTGTGTGTGTGTAAGGTGCAGGTGCAAGCTCGTGACAAAGGTGTTCTCCAGGTTCAGTTTCTCCCTGCCAGACACATTGGAAATGTTTTCCTCTGGCATTCGCACCAAGAGTCGCAGATTACTTAACTCAGGAGCTCTGAGAATGGAACGGCAAGAGGTGTTCCGCTTACGTCATAAACAGTGCTCCAGAGCGCTTAGCAACGGGCACAACGAAACGTGTCTGTGGGATAGTGACCATTCCCACCTAGTGCTGGCAATGCACGAGCACTGCCAAAAGGCAAAGGAAGGCGCTTAGCATCCGGCTTGTGCACAAAGCTTTCAGACTGCCAGAGGACCGCAGCTGTGGTAAGCCCGTTTGCTCATTTGGCGTTAGATGTCGCCTGCAAGATCTTCACCCGCATCTGGTTTATGCTGCTACCTGTTGTTAGGCGACAACAAGGACACACGTAGCGTTTTTCCTGCCTCATTTTCCTAGGCCACGCTCTTCTGTGGCTCTTTAGTGCTTGCCAAACTCCTATGTGCGTGCTGCTGCTTTCATCTGACAAGGAGCACAGCCTTCTGACAGCAGCTTTCAACTTGTCTAAGAAAGAGCTTGGCCATTTAGATGTGATGCAAATCTGTGTGTGTGTAAGGTGCAGGTGCAAGCTCCTGACAAAGGTGTTCTCCAGGTTCAGTTTCTATATGCTGGACACATTGGAAATGTTTTCCTCTGGCATTCGCACCAAGAGTCGCAGATTACTTAACTCAGGAGCTCTGAGAATGGAACGGCAAGAGGTGTTCCGCTTACATCATAAACAGTGCTCCAGAGCGCTTAGCAACGGGCACAACGAAACGTGTCTGTGGGATAGTGACCATTCCCGCCTAGTGCTGGCAATGCACGAGCACTGCCAAAAGGCAAAGGAAGGCGCTTAGCATCCGGCTTGTGTGCAAAGCTTTCAGACTGCCAGAGGACCGCAGCTGTGGTAAGCCCGCTTGCTCATTTGACGTTAGATGTCGCCTGCAAGATCTTCACCCGCATCTGGTTTATGCTGCTACCTGTTGTTAGGCGACAACAAGGACACATGTAGCGTTTTTCCTGCCTCATTTTCCTAGGCCACGCTCTTCTGTGGCTCTTTAGTGCTTGCCAAACTCCTATGTGTGTGCTGCTGCTTCCATCTGACAAGGAGCACAGCCTTCTGACAGCAGCTTTCAACTTGTCTAAGAAAGAGCTTGGCCATTTAGATGTGATGCAAATCTGTGTGTGTGTAAGGTGCAGGTGCAAGCTCCTGACAAAGGTGTTCTCCAGGTTCAGTTTCTCCCTGCCAGACACATTGGAAATATTTTCCTCTATCATTCGCACCAAGAGTCGCAGATTACTTAACTCAGGAGCTCTGAGAATGGAACGGCAAGAGGTGTTCCGCTTACGTCATAAACAGTGCTCCAGAGCGCTTAGCAACGGGCACAACGAAACGTGTGTGCGGGATAATGACCATTCCCGCCTAGTGCAGGCAATGCACAATCACTGCCAAAAAGCAGAGAAAGGCGCTTAGCATTCGGCTTGTGTGCAAAGCTTTCAGACTGCCAGAGGACCGCAGCTGTGGTAAGCCCGCTTGCTCATTTGACGTTAGATGTCGCCTGCAAGAACTTCACCCGCATCTAGTTTATGCTGCTACCTGTTGTTAGGCGACAACAAGGACACATGTAGAGATATGCTTTTTCCTGCCTCATTTTCCTAGGCCACGCTCTTCTGTGGCTCTTTAGTGCTTTCCAAACTCCTATGTGCGTGCTGCTGCTTCCATCTGACAAGGAGCACAGCCTTCTGACAGCAGCTTTCAACTTGTCTAAGAAAGAGCTTGGCCATTTAGATGTGATGCAAGTCTGTGTGTGTCTAAGGTGCAGGTGCAAGCTCGTGACAAAGGTGTTCTCCAGGTTCAGTTTCTATATGCCAGACACATTGGAAATGTTTTCCTCTGGCATTCGCACCAAGAGTCGCAGATTACTTAACTCAGGAGCTCTGAGAATGGAACGGCAAGAGGTGTTCCGCTTACGTCATAAACAGTGCTCCAGAGCGCTTAGCAACGGGCACAACGAAACGTGTCTGTGGGATAGTGACCATTCCCGCCTAGTGCTGGCAATGCACGAGCACTGCCAAAAGGCAAAGGAAGGCGCTTAGCATCCGGCTTGTGCACAAAGCTTTCAGACTGCCAGAGGACCGCAGCTGTGGTAAGCCCATTGCTCATTTGACGTTAGATGTCGCCTGCAAGAACTTCACCCGCATCTGGTTTATGCTGCTACCTGTTGTTAGGCGACAACAAGGACACATGTAGAGATATGCTTTTTCCTGCCTCATTTTCCTAGGCCACGCTCTTCTGTGGCTCTTTAGTGCTTTCCAAACTCCTATGTGCGTGCTGCTGCTTCCATCTGACAAGGAGCACAGCCTTCTGACAGCAGCTTTCAACTTGTCTAAGAAAGAGCTTGGCCATTTAGATGTGATGCAAATCTGTGTGTGTGTAAGGTGCAGGTGCAAGCTCGTGACAAAGGTGTTCTCCAGGTTCAGTTTCTCCCTGCCAGACACATTGGAAATATTTTCCTCTATCATTCGCACCAAGAGTCGCAGATTACTTAACTCAGGAGCTCTGAGAATGGAACGGCAAGAGGTGTTCCGCTTACGTCATAAACAGTGCTCCAGAGCGCTTAGCAACGGGCACAACGAATCGTGTCTGTGGGATAGTGACCATTCCCACCTAGTGCTGGCAATGCACGAGCACTGCCAAAAGGCAAAGGAAGGCGCTTAGCATCCGGCTTGTGCACAAAGCTTTCAGACTGCCAGAGGACCGCAGCTGTGGTAAGCCCGTTTGCTCATTTGGCGTTAGATGTCGCCTGCAAGAACTTCACCTGCATCTAGTTTATGCTGCTACCTGTTGTTAGGCGACAACAAGGACACATGTAGAGATATGCTTTTTCCTGCCTCATTTTCCTAGGCCACGCTCTTCTGTGGCTCTTTAGTGCTTGCCAAACTCCTATGTGCGTGCTGCTGCTTCCATCTGACAAGGAGCACAGCCTTCTGACAGCAGCTTTCAACTTGTCTAAGAAAGAGCTTGGCCATTTAGATGTGATGCAAGTCTGTGTGTGTCTAAGGTGCAGGTGCAAGCTCGTGACAAAGGTGTTCTCCAGGTTCAGTTTCTATATGCCAGACACATTGGAAATGTTTTCCTCTGGCATTCGCACCAAGAGTCGCAGATTACTTAACTCAGGAGCTCTGAGAATGGAACGGCAAGAGGTGTTCCGCTTACGTCATAAACAGTGCTCCAGAGCGCTTAGCAACGGGCACAACGAAACGTGTCTGTGGGATAGTGACCATTCCCGCCTAGTGCTGGCAATGCACGAGCACTGACAAAAGGCAAAGGAAGGCGCTTAGCATCCGGCTTGTGCACAAAACTTTCAGACTGCCAGAGGACCGCAGCTGTGGTAAGCCCGCTTGCTCATTTGACGTTAGCTGTCGCCTGCAAGATCTTCACCCGCATCTGGTTTATGCTGCTACCTGTTGTTAGGCGACAACAAGGACACATGTAGCGTTTTTCCTGCCTCATTTTCCTAGGCCACGCTCTTCTGTGGCTCTTTAGTGCTTTCCAAACTCCTATGTGCGTGCTGCTGCTTCCATCTGACAAGGAGCACAGCCTTCTGACAGCAGCTTTCAACTTGTCTAAGAAAGAGCTTGGCCATTTAGATGTGATGCAAATCTGTGTGTGTGTAAGGTGCAGGTGCAAGCTCGTGACAAAGGTGTTCTCCAGGTTCAGTTTCTCCCTGCCAGACACATTGGAAATGTTTTCCTCTGGCATTCGCACCAAGAGTCGCAGATTACTTAACTCAGGAGCTCTGAGAATGGAACGGCAAGAGGTGTTCCGCTTACGTCATAAACAGTGCTCCAGAGCGCTTAGCAACGGGCACAACGAAACGTGTCTGTGGGATAGTGACCATTCCCACCTAGTGCTGGCAATGCACGAGCACTGCCAAAAGGCAAAGGAAGGCGCTTAGCATCCGGCTTGTGCACAAAGCTTTCAGACTGCCAGAGGACCGCAGCTGTGGTAAGCCCGTTTGCTCATTTGGCGTTAGATGTCGCCTGCAAGATCTTCACCCGCATCTGGTTTATGCTGCTACCTGTTGTTAGGCGACAACAAGGACACACGTAGCGTTTTTCCTGCCTCATTTTCCTAGGCCACGCTCTTCTGTGGCTCTTTAGTGCTTGCCAAACTCCTATGTGCGTGCTGCTGCTTTCATCTGACAAGGAGCACAGCCTTCTGACAGCAGCTTTCAACTTGTCTAAGAAAGAGCTTGGCCATTTAGATGTGATGCAAATCTGTGTGTGTGTAAGGTGCAGGTGCAAGCTCCTGACAAAGGTGTTCTCCAGGTTCAGTTTCTATATGCTGGACACATTGGAAATGTTTTCCTCTGGCATTCGCACCAAGAGTCGCAGATTACTTAACTCAGGAGCTCTGAGAATGGAACGGCAAGAGGTGTTCCGCTTACATCATAAACAGTGCTCCAGAGCGCTTAGCAACGGGCACAACGAAACGTGTCTGTGGGATAGTGACCATTCCCGCCTAGTGCTGGCAATGCACGAGCACTGCCAAAAGGCAAAGGAAGGCGCTTAGCATCCGGCTTGTGTGCAAAGCTTTCAGACTGCCAGAGGACCGCAGCTGTGGTAAGCCCGCTTGCTCATTTGACGTTAGATGTCGCCTGCAAGATCTTCACCCGCATCTGGTTTATGCTGCTACCTGTTGTTAGGCGACAACAAGGACACATGTAGCGTTTTTCCTGCCTCATTTTCCTAGGCCACGCTCTTCTGTGGCTCTTTAGTGCTTGCCAAACTCCTATGTGTGTGCTGCTGCTTCCATCTGACAAGGAGCACAGCCTTCTGACAGCAGCTTTCAACTTGTCTAAGAAAGAGCTTGGCCATTTAGATGTGATGCAAATCTGTGTGTGTGTAAGGTGCAGGTGCAAGCTCGTGACAAAGGTGTTCTCCAGGTTCAGTTTCTCCCTGCCAGACACATTGGAAATATTTTCCTCTATCATTCGCACCAAGAGTCGCAGATTACTTAACTCAGGAGCTCTGAGAATGGAACGGCAAGAGGTGTTCCGCTTACGTCATAAACAGTGCTCCAGAGCGCTTAGCAACGGGCACAACGAAACGTGTGTGCGGGATAATGACCATTCCCGCCTAGTGCAGGCAATGCACAATCACTGCCAAAAAGCAGAGAAAGGCGCTTAGCATTCGGCTTGTGTGCAAAGCTTTCAGACTGCCAGAGGACCGCAGCTGTGGTAAGCCCGCTTGCTCATTTGACGTTAGATGTCGCCTGCAAGAACTTCACCCGCATCTAGTTTATGCTGCTACCTGTTGTTAGGCGACAACAAGGACACATGTAGAGATATGCTTTTTCCTGCCTCATTTTCCTAGGCCACGCTCTTCTGTGGCTCTTTAGTGCTTTCCAAACTCCTATGTGCGTGCTGCTGCTTCCATCTGACAAGGAGCACAGCCTTCTGACAGCAGCTTTCAACTTGTCTAAGAAAGAGCTTGGCCATTTAGATGTGATGCAAGTCTGTGTGTGTCTAAGGTGCAGGTGCAAGCTCGTGACAAAGGTGTTCTCCAGGTTCAGTTTCTATATGCCAGACACATTGGAAATGTTTTCCTCTGGCATTCGCACCAAGAGTCGCAGATTACTTAACTCAGGAGCTCTGAGAATGGAACGGCAAGAGGTGTTCCGCTTACGTCATAAACAGTGCTCCAGAGCGCTTAGCAACGGGCACAACGAAACGTGTCTGTGGGATAGTGACCATTCCCGCCTAGTGCTGGCAATGCACGAGCACTGCCAAAAGGCAAAGGAAGGCGCTTAGCATCCGGCTTGTGCACAAAGCTTTCAGACTGCCAGAGGACCGCAGCTGTGGTAAGCCCATTGCTCATTTGACGTTAGATGTCGCCTGCAAGAACTTCACCCGCATCTGGTTTATGCTGCTACCTGTTGTTAGGCGACAACAAGGACACATGTAGAGATATGCTTTTTCCTGCCTCATTTTCCTAGGCCACGCTCTTCTGTGGCTCTTTAGTGCTTTCCAAACTCCTATGTGCGTGCTGCTGCTTCCATCTGACAAGGAGCACAGCCTTCTGACAGCAGCTTTCAACTTGTCTAAGAAAGAGCTTGGCCATTTAGATGTGATGCAAATCTGTGTGTGTGTAAGGTGCAGGTGCAAGCTCGTGACAAAGGTGTTCTCCAGGTTCAGTTTCTCCCTGCCAGACACATTGGAAATATTTTCCTCTATCATTCGCACCAAGAGTCGCAGATTACTTAACTCAGGAGCTCTGAGAATGGAACGGCAAGAGGTGTTCCGCTTACGTCATAAACAGTGCTCCAGAGCGCTTAGCAACGGGCACAACGAATCGTGTCTGTGGGATAGTGACCATTCCCACCTAGTGCTGGCAATGCACGAGCACTGCCAAAAGGCAAAGGAAGGCGCTTAGCATCCGGCTTGTGCACAAAGCTTTCAGACTGCCAGAGGACCGCAGCTGTGGTAAGCCCGTTTGCTCATTTGGCGTTAGATGTCGCCTGCAAGATCTTCACCCGCATCTGGTTTATGCTGCTACCTGTTGTTAGGCGACAACAAGGACACACGTAGCGTTTTTCCTGCCTCATTTTCCTAGGCCACGCTCTTCTGTGGCTCTTTAGTGCTTTCCAAACTCCTATGTGCGTGCTGCTGCTTCCATCTGACAAGGAGCACAGCCTTCTGACAGCAGCTTTCAACTTGTCTAAGAAAGAGCTTGGCCATTTAGATGTGATGCAAATCTGTGTGTGTGTAAGGTGCAGGTGCAAGCTCGTGACAAAGGTGTTCTCCAGGTTCAGTTTCTCCCTGCCAGACACATTGGAAATGTTTTCCTCTGGCATTCGCACCAAGAGTCGCAGATTACTTAACTCAGGAGCTCTGAGAATGGAACGGCAAGAGGTGTTCCGCTTACGTCATAAACAGTGCTCCAGAGCGCTTAGCAACGGGCACAACGAAACGTGTCTGTGGGATAGTGACCATTCCCGCCTAGTGCAGGCAATGCACAATCACTGCCAAAAGGCAAAGGAAGGCGCTTAGCATCCGGCTTGTGTGCAAAGCTTTCAGACTGCCAGAGGACCGCAGCTGTGGTAAGCCCGCTTGCTCATTTGACGTTAGATGTCGCCTGCAAGATCTTCACCCGCATCTGGTTTATGCTGCTACCTGTTGTTAGGCGACAACAAGGACACATGTAGCGTTTTTCCTGCCTCATTTTCCTAGGCCACGCTCTTCTGTGGCTCTTTAGTGCTTGCCAAACTCCTATGTGTGTGCTGCTGCTTCCATCTGACAAGGAGCACAGCCTTCTGACAGCAGCTTTCAACTTGTCTAAGAAAGAGCTTGGCCATTTAGATGTGATGCAAATCTGTGTGTGTGTAAGGTGCAGGTGCAAGCTCGTGACAAAGGTGTTCTCCAGGTTCAGTTTCTCCCTGCCAGACACATTGGAAATATTTTCCTCTATCATTCGCACCAAGAGTCGCAGATTACTTAACTCAGGAGCTCTGAGAATGGAACGGCAAGAGGTGTTCCGCTTACGTCATAAACAGTGCTCCAGAGCGCTTAGCAACGGGCACAACGAAACGTGTGTGCGGGATAATGACCATTCCCGCCTAGTGCAGGCAATGCACAATCACTGCCAAAAAGCAGAGAAAGGCGCTTAGCATTCGGCTTGTGTGCAAAGCTTTCAGACTGCCAGAGGACCGCAGCTGTGGTAAGCCCATTGCTCATTTGACGTTAGATGTCGCCTGCAAGAACTTCACCCGCATCTAGTTTATGCTGCTACCTGTTGTTAGGCGACAACAAGGACACATGTAGAGATATGCTTTTTCCTGCCTCATTTTCCTAGGCCACGCTCTTCTGTGGCTCTTTAGTGCTTTCCAAACTCCTATGTGCGTGCTGCTGCTTCCATCTGACAAGGAGCACAGCCTTCTGACAGCAGCTTTCAACTTGTCTAAGAAAGAGCTTGGCCATTTAGATGTGATGCAAGTCTGTGTGTGTCTAAGGTGCAGGTGCAAGCTCCTGACAAAGGTGTTCTCCAGGTTCAGTTTCTCCCTGCCAGACACATTGGAAATATTTTCCTCTATCATTCGCACCAAGAGTCGCAGATTACTTAACTCAGGAGCTCTGAGAATGGAACGGCAAGAGGTGTTCCGCTTACGTCATAAACAGTGCTCCAGAGCGCTTAGCAACGGGCACAACGAATCGTGTCTGTGGGATAGTGACCATTCCCACCTAGTGCTGGCAATGCACGAGCACTGCCAAAAGGCAAAGGAAGGCGCTTAGCATCCGGCTTGTGCACAAAGCTTTCAGACTGCCAGAGGACCGCAGCTGTGGTAAGCCCGTTTGCTCATTTGGCGTTAGATGTCGCCTGCAAGATCTTCACCCGCATCTGGTTTATGCTGCTACCTGTTGTTAGGCGACAACAAGGACACACGTAGCGTTTTTCCTGCCTCATTTTCCTAGGCCACGCTCTTCTGTGGCTCTTTAGTGCTTGCCAAACTCCTATGTGCGTGCTGCTGCTTCCATCTGACAAGGAGCACAGCCTTCTGACAGCAGCTTTCAACTTGTCTAAGAAAGAGCTTGGCCACTCAGATGTGATGCAAATATGTGGGTGTCTAAGGTGCAGGTGCAAGCTCCTGACAAAGGTGTTCTCCAGGTTCAGTTTCTCCCTGCCAGACACATTGGAAATGTTTTCCTCTGGCATTCGCACCAAGAGTCGCAGATTACTTAACTCAGGAGCTCTGAGAATGGAACGGCAAGAGGTGTTCCGCTTACGTCATAAACAGTGCTCCAGAGCGCTTAGCAACGGGCACAACGAAACGTGTCTGTGGGATAGTGACCATTCCCGCCTAGTGCTGGCAATGCACGAGCACTGCCAAAAGGCAAAGGAAGGCGCTTAGCATCCGGCTTGTGCGCAAAGCTTTCAGACTGCCAGAGGACCGCACCTGTGGTAAGCCCGCTTGCTCATTTGACGTTAGATGTCGCCTGCAAGAACTTCACCCGCATCTGGTTTATGCTGCTACCTGTTGTTAGGCGACAACAAGGACACACGTAGCGTTTTTCCTTCCTCATTTTCCTAGGCCACGCTCTTCTGTGGCTCTTTAGTGCTTTCCAAACTCCTATGTGCGTGCTGCTGCTTTCATCTGACAAGGAGCACAGCCTTCTGACAGCAGCTTTCAACTTGTCTAAGAAAGAGCTTGGCCATTTAGATGTGATGCAAATCTGTGTGTGTGTAAGGTGCAGGTGCAAGCTCTTGACAAAGGTGTTCTCCAGGTTCAGTTTCTCCCTGCCTGACACATTGGAAATGTTTTCCTCTGGCATTCGCACCAAGAGTCGCAGATTACTTAACTCAGGAGCTCTGAGAATGGAACGGCAAGAGGTGTTCCGCTTACGTCATAAACAGTGCTCCAGAGCGCTTAGCAACGGACACAACGAAACGTGTCTGTGGGATAGTGACCATTCCCGCCTAGTGCTGGCAATGCACGAGCACTGCCAAAAGGCAAAGGAAGGCGCTTAGCATCCGGCTTGTGCACAAAGCTTTCAGACTGCCAGAGGACGGCAGCTGTGGTAAGCCCATTGCTCATTTGACGTTAGATGTCGCCTGCAAGAACTTCACCCGCATCTGGTTTATGCTGCTACCTGTTGTTAGGCGACAACAAGGACACATGTAGAGATATGCTTTTTCCTGCCTCATTTTCCTAGGCCACGCTCTTCTGTGGCTCTTTAGTGCTTGCCAAACTCCTATGTGTGTGCTGCTGCTTCCATTTGACAAGGAGCACAGCCTTCTGACAGCAGCTTTCAACTTGTCTAAGAAAGAGCTTGGCCATTTAGATGTGATGCAAATCTGTGTGTGTCTAAGGTGCAGGTGCAAGCTCCTGACAAAGGTGTTCTCCAGGTTCAGTTTCTCCCTGCCAGACACATTGGAAATGTTTTCCTCTATCATTCGCACCAAGAATCGCAGATTACTTAACTCAGGAGCTCTGAGAATGGAACGGCAAGAGATGTTCCGCTTACGTCATAAACAGTGCTCCAGAGCGCTTAGCAACGGGCACAACGAAACGTGTGTGCGGGATAATGACCATTCCCGCCTAGTGCAGGCAATGCACAATCACTGCCAAAAAGCAGAGAAAGGCGCTTAGCATTCGGCTTGTGTGCAAAGCTTTCAGACTGCCAGAGGACCGCAGCTGTGGTAAGCCCATTGCTCATTTGACGTTAGATGTCGCCTGCAAGAACTTCACCTGCATCTAGTTTATGCTGCTACCTGTTGTTAGGCGACAACAAGGACACATGTAGAGATATGCTTTTTCCTGCCTCATTTTCCTAGGCCACGCTCTTCTGTGGCTCTTTAGTGCTTTCCAAACTCCTATGTGCGTGCTGCTGCTTCCATCTGACAAGGAGCACAGCCTTCTGACAGCAGCTTTCAACTTGTCTAAGAAAGAGCTTGGCCATTTAGATGTGATGCAAATCTGTGTGTGTGTAAGGTGCAGGTGCAAGCTCGTGACAAAGGTGTTCTCCAGGTTCAGTTTCTCCCTGCCAGACACATTGGAAATGTTTTCCTCTGGCATTTGCACCAAGAGTCGCAGATTACTTAACTCAGGAGCTCTGAGAATGGAACGGCAAGAGGTGTTCCGCTTACGTCATAAACAGTGCTCCAGAGCGCTTAGCAACGGGCACAACGAAACGTGTCTGTGGGATAGTGACCATTCCCGCCTAGTGCTGGCAATGCACGAGCACTGACAAAAGGCAAAGGAAGGCGCTTAGCATCCGGCTTGTGCACAAAACTTTCAGACTGCCAGAGGACCGCAGCTGTGGTAAGCCCGCTTGCTCATTTGACGTTAGCTGTCGCCTGCAAGATCTTCACCCGCATCTGGTTTATGCTGCTACCTGTTGTTAGGCGACAACAAGGACACATGTAGCGTTTTTCCTGCCTCATTTTCCTAGGCCACGCTCTTCTGTGGCTCTTTAGTGCTTTCCAAACTCCTATGTGCGTGCTGCTGCTTCCATCTGACAAGGAGCACAGCCTTCTGACAGCAGCTTTCAACTTGTCTAAGAAAGAGCTTGGCCATTTAGATGTGATGCAAGTCTGTGTGTGTCTAAGGTGCAGGTGCAAGCTCCTGACAAAGGTGTTCTCCAGGTTCAGTTTCTCCCTGCCAGACACATTGGAAATATTTTCCTCTATCATTCGCACCAAGAGTCGCAGATTACTTAACTCAGGAGCTCTGAGAATGGAACGGCAAGAGGTGTTCCGCTTACGTCATAAACAGTGCTCCAGAGCGCTTAGCAACGGGCACAACGAATCGTGTCTGTGGGATAGTGACCATTCCCACCTAGTGCTGGCAATGCACGAGCACTGCCAAAAGGCAAAGGAAGGCGCTTAGCATCCGGCTTGTGCACAAAGCTTTCAGACTGCCAGAGGACCGCAGCTGTGGTAAGCCCGTTTGCTCATTTGGCGTTAGATGTCGCCTGCAAGATCTTCACCCGCATCTGGTTTATGCTGCTACCTGTTGTTAGGCGACAACAAGGACACACGTAGCGTTTTTCCTGCCTCATTTTCCTAGGCCACGCTCTTCTGTGGCTCTTTAGTGCTTGCCAAACTCCTATGTGCGTGCTGCTGCTTCCATCTGACAAGGAGCACAGCCTTCTGACAGCAGCTTTCAACTTGTCTAAGAAAGAGCTTGGCCACTCAGATGTGATGCAAATATGTGGGTGTCTAAGGTGCAGGTGCAAGCTCGTGACAAAGGTGTTCTCCAGGTTCAGTTTCTCCCTGCCAGACACATTGGAAATGTTTTCCTCTGGCATTCGCACCAAGAGTCGCAGATTACTTAACTCAGGAGCTCTGAGAATGGAACGGCAAGAGGTGTTCCGCTTACGTCATAAACAGTGCTCCAGAGCGCTTAGCAACGGGCACAACGAAACGTGTCTGTGGGATAGTGACCATTCCCGCCTAGTGCTGGCAATGCACGAGCACTGCCAAAAGGCAAAGGAAGGCGCTTAGCATCCGGCTTGTGCGCAAAGCTTTCAGACTGCCAGAGGACCGCACCTGTGGTAAGCCCGCTTGCTCATTTGACGTTAGATGTCGCCTGCAAGAACTTCACCCGCATCTGGTTTATGCTGCTACCTGTTGTTAGGCGACAACAAGGACACACGTAGCGTTTTTCCTTCCTCATTTTCCTAGGCCACGCTCTTCTGTGGCTCTTTAGTGCTTTCCAAACTCCTATGTGCGTGCTGCTGCTTTCATCTGACAAGGAGCACAGCCTTCTGACAGCAGCTTTCAACTTGTCTAAGAAAGAGCTTGGCCATTTAGATGTGATGCAAATCTGTGTGTGTGTAAGGTGCAGGTGCAAGCTCTTGACAAAGGTGTTCTCCAGGTTCAGTTTCTCCCTGCCTGACACATTGGAAATGTTTTCCTCTGGCATTCGCACCAAGAGTCGCAGATTACTTAACTCAGGAGCTCTGAGAATGGAACGGCAAGAGGTGTTCCGCTTACGTCATAAACAGTGCTCCAGAGCGCTTAGCAACGGACACAACGAAACGTGTCTGTGGGATAGTGACCATTCCCGCCTAGTGCTGGCAATGCACGAGCACTGCCAAAAGGCAAAGGAAGGCGCTTAGCATCCGGCTTGTGCACAAAGCTTTCAGACTGCCAGAGGACGGCAGCTGTGGTAAGCCCATTGCTCATTTGACGTTAGATGTCGCCTGCAAGAACTTCACCCGCATCTGGTTTATGCTGCTACCTGTTGTTAGGCGACAACAAGGACACATGTAGAGATATGCTTTTTCCTGCCTCATTTTCCTAGGCCACGCTCTTCTGTGGCTCTTTAGTGCTTGCCAAACTCCTATGTGTGTGCTGCTGCTTCCATTTGACAAGGAGCACAGCCTTCTGACAGCAGCTTTCAACTTGTCTAAGAAAGAGCTTGGCCATTTAGATGTGATGCAAATCTGTGTGTGTCTAAGGTGCAGGTGCAAGCTCCTGACAAAGGTGTTCTCCAGGTTCAGTTTCTCCCTGCCAGACACATTGGAAATGTTTTCCTCTATCATTCGCACCAAGAATCGCAGATTACTTAACTCAGGAGCTCTGAGAATGGAACGGCAAGAGGTGTTCCGCTTACGTCATAAACAGTGCTCCAGAGCGCTTAGCAACGGGCACAACGAAACGTGTGTGCGGGATAATGACCATTCCCGCCTAGTGCAGGCAATGCACAATCACTGCCAAAAAGCAGAGAAAGGCGCTTAGCATTCGGCTTGTGTGCAAAGCTTTCAGACTGCCAGAGGACCGCAGCTGTGGTAAGCCCATTGCTCATTTGACGTTAGATGTCGCCTGCAAGAACTTCACCTGCATCTAGTTTATGCTGCTACCTGTTGTTAGGCGACAACAAGGACACATGTAGAGATATGCTTTTTCCTGCCTCATTTTCCTAGGCCACGCTCTTCTGTGGCTCTTTAGTGCTTTCCAAACTCCTATGTGCGTGCTGCTGCTTCCATCTGACAAGGAGCACAGCCTTCTGACAGCAGCTTTCAACTTGTCTAAGAAAGAGCTTGGCCATTTAGATGTGATGCAAATCTGTGTGTGTGTAAGGTGCAGGTGCAAGCTCGTGACAAAGGTGTTCTCCAGGTTCAGTTTCTCCCTGCCAGACACATTGGAAATGTTTTCCTCTGGCATTCGCACCAAGAGTCGCAGATTACTTAACTCAGGAGCTCTGAGAATGGAACGGCAAGAGGTGTTCCGCTTACGTCATAAACAGTGCTCCAGAGCGCTTAGCAACGGGCACAACGAAACGTGTCTGTGGGATAGTGACCATTCCCGCCTAGTGCTGGCAATGCACGAGCACTGACAAAAGGCAAAGGAAGGCGCTTAGCATCCGGCTTGTGCACAAAACTTTCAGACTGCCAGAGGACCGCAGCTGTGGTAAGCCCGCTTGCTCATTTGACGTTAGCTGTCGCCTGCAAGATCTTCACCCGCATCTGGTTTATGCTGCTACCTGTTGTTAGGCGACAACAAGGACACATGTAGCGTTTTTCCTGCCTCATTTTCCTAGGCCACGCTCTTCTGTGGCTCTTTAGTGCTTGCCAAACTCCTATGTGCGTGCTGCTGCTTCCATCTGACAAGGAGCACAGCCTTCTGACAGCAGCTTTCAACTTGTCTAAGAAAGAGCTTGGCCATTTAGATGTGATGAAAATCTGCGTGTGTGTAAGGTGCAGGTGCAAGCTCCTGACAAAGGTGTTCTCCAGGTTCAGTTTCTCCCTGCCTGACACATTGGAAATATTTTCCTCTATCATTCGCACCAAGAGTCGCAGATTACTTAACTCAGGAGCTCTGAGAATGGAACGGCAAGAGGTGTTCCGCTTACGTCATAAACAGTGCTCCAGAGCGCTTAGCAACGGGCACAACGAAACGTGTGTGCGGGATAATGACCATTCCCGCCTAGTGCAGGCAATGCACAATCACTGCCAAAAAGCAGAGAAAGGCGCTTAGCATCCGGCTTGTGCACAAAGCTTTCAGACTGCAAGAGGACCGCAGCTGTGGTAAGCCCGCTTGCTCATTTGACGTTAGATGTCGCCTGCAAGAACTTCACCCGCATCTGGTTTATGCTGCTACCTGTTGTTAGGCGACAACAAGGACACATGTAGAGATATGCTTTTTCCTGCCTCATTTTCCTAGGCCACGCTCTTCTGTGGCTCTTTAGTGCTTTCCAAACTCCTATGTGCGTGCTGCTGCTTCCATCTGACAAGGAGCACAGCCTTCTGACAGCAGCTTTCAACTTGTCTAAGAAAGAGCTTGGCCATTTAGATGTGATGCAAATCTGTGTGTGTGTAAGGTGCAGGTGCAAGCTCGTGACAAAGGTGTTCTCCAGGTTCAGTTTCTCCCTGCCAGACACATTGGAAATATTTTCCTCTATCATTCGCACCAAGAGTCGCAGATTACTTAACTCAGGAGCTCTGAGAATGGAATGGCAAGAGGTGTTCCGCTTACGTCATAAACAGTGCTCCAGAGCGCTTAGCAACGGGCACAACGAAACGTGTGTGCGGGATAATGACCATTCCCGCCTAGTGCAGGCAATGCACAATCACTGCCAAAAAGCAGAGAAAGGCGCTTAGCATTCGGCTTGTGTGCAAAGCTTTCAGACTGCCAGAGGACCGCAGCTGTGGTAAGCCCATTGCTCATTTGACGTTAGATGTCGCCTGCAAGAACTTCACCCGCATCTAGTTTATGCTGCTACCTGTTGTTAGGCGACAACAAGGACACATGTAGAGATATGCTTTTTCCTGCCTCATTTTCCTAGGCCACGCTCTTCTGTGGCTCTTTAGTGCTTTCCAAACTCCTATGTGCGTGCTGCTGCTTCCATCTGACAAGGAGCACAGCCTTCTGACAGCAGCTTTCAACTTGTCTAAGAAAGAGCTTGGCCATTTAGATGTGATGCAAGTCTGTGTGTGTCTACGGTGCAGGTGCAAGCTCCTGACAAAGGTGTTCTCCAGGTTCAGTTTCTCCCTGCCAGACACATTGGAAATGTTTTCCTCTGGCATTCGCACCAAGAGTCGCAGATTACTTAACTCAGGAGCTGTGAGAATGGAACGGCAAGACGTGTTCCGCTTACGTCATAAAGAGTGCTCCAGAGCGCTTAGCAACGGGCACAACGAATCGTGTCTGTGGGATAGTGACCATTCCCGCCTAGTGCTGGCAATGCATGAGCACTGCCAAAAGGCAAAGGAAGGCGCTTAGCATCCGGCTTGTGCACAAAGCTTTCAGACTGCCAGAGGACCGCAGCTGTGGTAAGCCCGTTTGCTCATTTGGCGTTAGATGTCGCCTGCAAGATCTTCACCCGCATCTGGTTTATGCTGCTACCTGTTGTTAGGCGACAACAAGGACACACGTAGCGTTTTTCCTGCCTCATTTTCCTAGGCCACGCTCTTCTGTGGCTCTTTAGTGCTTGCCAAACTCCTATGTGCGTGCTGCTGCTTCCATCTGACAAGGAGCACAGCCTTCTGACAGCAGCTTTCAACTTGTCTAAGAAAGAGCTTGGCCACTCAGATGTGATGCAAATATGTGGGTGTCTAAGGTGCAGGTGCAAGCTCCTGACAAAGGTGTTCTCCAGGTTAAGTTTCTCCCTGCCAGACACATTGGAAATGTTTTCCTCTGGCATTCGCACCAAGAGTCGCAGATTACTTAACTCAGGAGCTCTGAGAATGGAACGGCAAGAGGTGTTCCGCTTACGTCATAAACAGTGCTCCAGAGCGCTTAGCAACGGGCACAACGAAACGTGTCTGTGGGATAGTGACCATTCCCGCCTAGTGCTGGCAATGCACGAGCACTGCCAAAAGGCAAAGGAAGGCGCTTAGCATCCGGCTTGTGCGCAAAGCTTTCAGACTGCCAGAGGACCGCAGCTGTGGTAAGCCCGCTTGCTCATTTGACGTTAGATGTCGCCTGCAAGAACTTCACCCGCATCTGGTTTATGCTGCTACCTGTTGTTAGGCGACAACAAGGACACACGTAGCGTTTTTCCTTCCTCATTTTCCTAGGCCACGCTCTTCTGTGGCTCTTTAGTGCTTTCCAAACTCCTATGTGCGTGCTGCTGCTTTCATCTGACAAGGAGCACAGCCTTCTGACAGCAGCTTTCAACTTGTCTAAGAAAGAGCTTGGCCATTTAGATGTGATGCAAATCTGTGTGTGTGTAAGGTGCAGGTGCAAGCTCGTGACAAAGGTGTTCTCCAGGTTCAGTTTCTCCCTGCCAGACACATTGGAAATGTTTTCCTCTATCATTCGCACCAAGAGTCGCAGATTACTTAACTCAGGAGCTCTGAGAATGGAACGGCAAGAGGTGTTCCACTTACGTCATAAACAGTGCTCCAGAGCGCTTAGCAACGGACACAACGAAACGTGTCTGTGGGATAGTGACCATTCCCGCCTAGTGCTGGCAATGCACGAGCACTGCCAAAAGGCAAAGGAAGGCGCTTAGCATCCGGCTTGTGCACAAAGCTTTCAGACTGCCAGAGGACGGCAGCTGTGGTAAGCCCATTGCTCATTTGACGTTAGATGTCGCCTGCAAGAACTTCACCCGCATCTGGTTTATGCTGCTACCTGTTGTTAGGCGACAACAAGGACACATGTAGAGATATGCTTTTTCCTGCCTCATTTTCCTAGGCCACGCTCTTCTGTGGCTCTTTAGTGCTTTCCAAACTCCTATGTGTGTGCTGCTGCTTCCATCTGACAAGGAGCACAGCCTTCTGACAGCAGCTTTCAACTTGTCTAAGAAAGAGCTTGGCCATTTAGATGTGATGCAAATCTGTGTGTGTGTAAGGTGCAGGTGCAAGCTCCTGACAAAGGTGTTCTCCAGGTTCAGTTTCTCCCTGCCAGACACATTGGAAATGTTTTCCTCTATCATTCGCACCAAGAGTCGCAGATTACTTAACTCAGGAGCTCTGAGAATGGAACGGCAAGAGGTGTTCCGCTTACATCATAAACAGTGCTCCAGAGCGCTTAGCAACGGGCACAACGAAACGTGTGTGCGGGATAATGACCATTCCCGCCTAGTGCAGGCAATGCACAATCACTGCCAAAAAGCAGAGAAAGGCGCTTAGCATTCGGCTTGTGTGCAAAGCTTTCAGACTGCCAGAGGACTGCAGCTGTGGTAAGCCCATTGCTCATTTGACGTTAGATGTCGCCTGCAAGAACTTCACCCGCATCTAGTTTATGCTGCTACCTGTTGTTAGGCGACAACAAGGACACATGTAGAGATATGCTTTTTCCTGCCTCATTTTCCTAGGCCACGCTCTTCTGTGGCTCTTTAGTGCTTTCCAAACTCCTATGTGCGTGCTGCTGCTTCCATCTGACAAGGAGCACAGCCTTCTGACAGCAGCTTTCAACTTGTCTAAGAAAGAGCTTGGCCATTTAGATGTGATGCAAGTCTGTGTGTGTCTAAGGTGCAGGTGCAAGCTCGTGACAAAGGTGTTCTCCAGGTTCAGTTTCTATATGCCAGACACATTGGAAATGTTTTCCTCTGGCATTCGCACCAAGAGTCGCAGATTACTTAACTCAGGAGCTCTGAGAATGGAACGGCAAGAGGTGTTCCGCTTACGTCATAAACAGTGCTCCAGAGCGCTTAGCAACGGGCACAACGAAACGTGTCTGTGGGATAGTGACCATTCCCGCCTAGTGCTGGCAATGCACGAGCACTGCCAAAAGGCAAAGGAAGGCGCTTAGCATCCGGCTTGTGCACAAAACTTTCAGACTGCCAGAGGACCGCAGCTGTGGTAAGCCCGCTTGCTCATTTGACGTTAGCTGTCGCCTGCAAGATCTTCACCCGCATCTGGTTTATGCTGCTACCTGTTGTTAGGCGACAACAAGGACACATGTAGCGTTTTTCCTGCCTCATTTTCCTAGGCCACGCTCTTCTGTGGCTCTTTAGTGCTTTCCAAACTTCTATGTGCGTGCTGCTGCTTCCATCTGACAAGGAGCACAGCCTTCTGACAGCAGCTTTCAACTTGTCTAAGAAAGAGCTTGGCCATTTAGATGTGATGCAAGTCTGTGTGTGTCTAAGGTGCAGGTGCAAGCTCCTGACAAAGGTGTTCTCCAGGTTCAGTTTCTCCCTGCCAGACACATTGGAAATGTTTTCCTCTGGCATTCGCACCAAGAGTCGCAGATTACTTAACTCAGGAGCTGTGAGAATGGAACGGCAAGACGTGTTCCGCTTACGTCATAAACAGTGCTCCAGAGCGCTTAGCAACGGGCACAACGAATCGTGTCTGTGGGATAGTGACCATTCCCACCTAGTGCTGGCAATGCACGAGCACTGCCAAAAGGCAAAGGAAGGCGCTTAGCATCCGGCTTGTGCACAAAGCTTTCAGACTGCCAGAGGACCGCAGCTGTGGTAAGCCCGTTTGCTCATTTGGCGTTAGATGTCGCCTGCAAGATCTTCACCCGCATCTGGTTTATGCTGCTACCTGTTGTTAGGCGACAACAAGGACACACGTAGCGTTTTTCCTGCCTCATTTTCCTAGGCCACGCTCTTCTGTGGCTCTTTAGTGCTTGCCAAACTCCTATGTGCGTGCTGCTGCTTCCATCTGACAAGGAGCACAGCCTTCTGACAGCAGCTTTCAACTTGTCTAAGAAAGAGCTTGGCCACTCAGATGTGATGCAAATATGTGGGTGTCTAAGGTGCAGGTGCAAGCTCCTGACAAAGGTGTTCTCCAGGTTAAGTTTCTCCCTGCCAGACACATTGGAAATGTTTTCCTCTGGCATTCGCACCAAGAGTCGCAGATTACTTAACTCAGGAGCTCTGAGAATGGAACGGCAAGAGGTGTTCCGCTTACGTCATAAACAGTGCTCCAGAGCGCTTAGCAACGGGCACAACGAAACGTGTCTGTGGGATAGTGACCATTCCCGCCTAGTGCTGGCAATGCACGAGCACTGCCAAAAGGCAAAGGAAGGCGCTTAGCATCCGGCTTGTGCGCAAAGCTTTCAGACTGCCAGAGGACCGCAGCTGTGGTAAGCCCGCTTGCTCATTTGACGTTAGATGTCGCCTGCAAGAACTTCACCCGCATCTGGTTTATGCTGCTACCTGTTGTTAGGCGACAACAAGGACACATGTAGAGATATGCTTTTTCCTGCCTCATTTTCCTAGGCCACGCTCTTCTGTGGCTCTTTAGTGCTTTCCAAACTCCTATGTGTGTGCTGCTGCTTCCATCTGACAAGGAGCACAGCCTTCTGACAGCAGCTTTCAACTTGTCTAAGAAAGAGCTTGGCCATTTAGATGTGATGCAAATCTGTGTGTGTGTAAGGTGCAGGTGCAAGCTCGTGACAAAGGTGTTCTCCAGGTTCAGTTTCTCCCTGCCAGACACATTGGAAATGTTTTCCTCTATCATTCGCACCAAGAGTCGCAGATTACTTAACTCAGGAGCTCTGAGAATGGAACGGCAAGAGATGTTCCGCTTACGTCATAAACAGTGCTCCAGAGCGCTTAGCAACGGGCACAACGAAACGTGTGTGCGGGATAATGACCATTCCCGCCTAGTGCAGGCAATGCACAATCACTGCCAAAAAGCAGAGAAAGGCGCTTAGCATTCGGCTTGTGTGCAAAGCTTTCAGACTGCCAGAGGACCGCAGCTGTGGTAAGCCCATTGCTCATTTGACGTTAGATGTCGCCTGCAAGAACTTCACCCGCATCTAGTTTATGCTGCTACCTGTTGTTAGGCGACAACAAGGACACATGTAGAGATATGCTTTTTCCTGCCTCATTTTCCTAGGCCACGCTCTTCTGTGGCTCTTTAGTGCTTTCCAAACTCCTATGTGCGTGCTGCTGCTTCCATCTGACAAGGAGCACAGCCTTCTGACAGCAGCTTTCAACTTGTCTAAGAAAGAGCTTGGCCATTTAGATGTGATGCAAGTCTGTGTGTGTGTAAGGTGCAGGTGCAAGCTCCTGACAAAGGTGTTCTCCAGGTTCAGTTTCTATATGCCAGACACATTGGAAATGTTTTCCTCTGGCATTCGCACCAAGAGTCGCAGATTACTTAACTCAGGAGCTCTGAGAATGGAACGGCAAGAGGTGTTCCGCTTACGTCATAAACAGTGCTCCAGAGCGCTTAGCAACGGGCACAACGAAACGTGTCTGTGGGATAGTGACCATTCCCGCCTAGTGCTGGCAATGCACGAGCACTGCCAAAAGGCAAAGGAAGGCGCTTAGCATCCGGCTTGTGCACAAAACTTTCAGACTGCCAGAGGACCGCAGCTGTGGTAAGCCCGCTTGCTCATTTGACGTTAGATGTCGCCTGCAAGATCTTCACCCGCATCTGGTTTATGCTGCTACCTGTTGTTAGGCGACAACAAGGACACACGTAGCGTTTTTCCTTCCTCATTTTCCTAGGCCACGCTCTTCTGTGGCTCTTTAGTGCTTTCCAAACTCCTATGTGCGTGCTGCTGCTTTCATCTGACAAGGAGCACAGCCTTCTGACAGCAGCTTTCAACTTGTCTAAGAAAGAGCTTGGCCATTTAGATGTGATGCAAATCTGTGTGTGTGTAAGGTGCAGGTGCAAGCTCCTGACAAAGGTGTTCTCCAGGTTCAGTTTCTATATGCTGGACACATTGGAAATGTTTTCCTCTGGCATTCGCACCAAGAGTCGCAGATTACTTAACTCAGGAGCTCTGAGAATGGAACGGCAAGAGGTGTTCCGCTTACATCATAAACAGTGCTCCAGAGCGCTTAGCAACGGGCACAACGAAACGTGTCTGTGGGATAGTGACCATTCCCGCCTAGTGCAGGCAATGCACGAGCACTGCCAAAAGGCAAAGGAAGGCGCTTAGCATCCGGCTTGTGTGCAAAGCTTTCAGACTGCCAGAGGACCGCAGCTGTGGTAAGCCCGCTTGCTCATTTGACGTTAGATGTTGCCTGCAAGATCTTCACCCGCATCTGGTTTATGCTGCTACCTGTTGTTAGGCGACAACAAGGACACATGTAGCGTTTTTCCTGCCTCATTTTCCTAGGCCACGCTCTTCTGTGGCTCTTTAGTGCTTGCCAAACTCCTATGTGCGTGCTGCTGCTTCCATCTGACAAGGAGCACAGCCTTCTGACAGCAGCTTTCAACTTGTCTAAGAAAGAGCTTGGCCATTTAGATGTGATGAAAATCTGCGTGTGTGTAAGGTGCAGGTGCAAGCTCCTGACAAAGGTGTTCTCCAGGTTCAGTTTCTCCCTGCCAGACACATTGGAAATATTTTCCTCTATCATTCGCACCAAGAGTCGCAGATTACTTAACTCAGGAGCTCTGAGAATGGAACGGCAAGAGGTGTTCCGCTTACGTCATAAACAGTGCTCCAGAGCGCTTAGCAACGGGCACAACGAAACGTGTGTGCGGGATAATGACCATTCCCGCCTAGTGCAGGCAATGCACAATCACTGCCAAAAAGCAGAGAAAGGCGCTTAGCATCCGGCTTGTGCACAAAGCTTTCAGACTGCAAGAGGACCGCAGCTGTGGTAAGCCCGCTTGCTCATTTGACGTTAGATGTCGCCTGCAAGAACTTCACCCGCATCTGGTTTATGCTGCTACCTGTTGTTAGGCGACAACAAGGACACATGTAGAGATATGCTTTTTCCTGCCTCATTTTCCTAGGCCACGCTCTTCTGTGGCTCTTTAGTGCTTTCCAAACTCCTATGTGCGTGCTGCTGCTTCCATCTGACAAGGAGCACAGCCTTCTGACAGCAGCTTTCAACTTGTCTAAGAAAGAGCTTGGCCATTTAGATGTGATGCAAATCTGTGTGTGTGTAAGGTGCAGGTGCAAGCTCGTGACAAAGGTGTTCTCCAGGTTCAGTTTCTCCCTGCCAGACACATTGGAAATATTTTCCTCTATCATTCGCACCAAGAGTCGCAGATTACTTAACTCAGGAGCTCTGAGAATGGAATGGCAAGAGGTGTTCCGCTTACGTCATAAACAGTGCTCCAGAGCGCTTAGCAACGGGCACAACGAAACGTGTGTGCGGGATAATGACCATTCCCGCCTAGTGCAGGCAATGCACAATCACTGCCAAAAAGCAGAGAAAGGCGCTTAGCATTCGGCTTGTGTGCAAAGCTTTCAGACTGCCAGAGGACCGCAGCTGTGGTAAGCCCATTGCTCATTTGACGTTAGATGTCGCCTGCAAGAACTTCACCCGCATCTAGTTTATGCTGCTACCTGTTGTTAGGCGACAACAAGGACACATGTAGAGATATGCTTTTTCCTGCCTCATTTTCCTAGGCCACGCTCTTCTGTGGCTCTTTAGTGCTTTCCAAACTCCTATGTGTGTGCTGCTGCTTCCATCTGACAAGGAGCACAGCCTTCTGACAGCAGCTTTCAACTTGTCTAAGAAAGAGCTTGGCCATTTAGATGTGATGCAAATCTGTGTGTGTGTAAGGTGCAGGTGCAAGCTCCTGACAAAGGTGTTCTCCAGGTTCAGTTTCTCCCTGCCAGACACATTGGAAATGTTTTCCTCTATCATTCGCACCAAGAGTCGCAGATTACTTAACTCAGGAGCTCTGAGAATGGAACGGCAAGAGGTGTTCCGCTTACATCATAAACAGTGCTCCAGAGCGCTTAGCAACGGGCACAACGAAACGTGTGTGCGGGATAATGACCATTCCCGCCTAGTGCAGGCAATGCACAATCACTGCCAAAAAGCAGAGAAAGGCGCTTAGCATTCGGCTTGTGTGCAAAGCTTTCAGACTGCCAGAGGACTGCAGCTGTGGTAAGCCCATTGCTCATTTGACGTTAGATGTCGCCTGCAAGAACTTCACCCGCATCTAGTTTATGCTGCTACCTGTTGTTAGGCGACAACAAGGACACATGTAGAGATATGCTTTTTCCTGCCTCATTTTCCTAGGCCACGCTCTTCTGTGGCTCTTTAGTGCTTTCCAAACTCCTATGTGCGTGCTGCTGCTTCCATCTGACAAGGAGCACAGCCTTCTGACAGCAGCTTTCAACTTGTCTAAGAAAGAGCTTGGCCATTTAGATGTGATGCAAGTCTGTGTGTGTCTAAGGTGCAGGTGCAAGCTCGTGACAAAGGTGTTCTCCAGGTTCAGTTTCTATATGCCAGACACATTGGAAATGTTTTCCTCTGGCATTCGCACCAAGAGTCGCAGATTACTTAACTCAGGAGCTCTGAGAATGGAACGGCAAGAGGTGTTCCGCTTACGTCATAAACAGTGCTCCAGAGCGCTTAGCAACGGGCACAACGAAACGTGTCTGTGGGATAGTGACCATTCCCGCCTAGTGCTGGCAATGCACGAGCACTGCCAAAAGGCAAAGGAAGGCGCTTAGCATCCGGCTTGTGCACAAAACTTTCAGACTGCCAGAGGACCGCAGCTGTGGTAAGCCCGCTTGCTCATTTGACGTTAGCTGTCGCCTGCAAGATCTTCACCCGCATCTGGTTTATGCTGCTACCTGTTGTTAGGCGACAACAAGGACACATGTAGCGTTTTTCCTGCCTCATTTTCCTAGGCCACGCTCTTCTGTGGCTCTTTAGTGCTTTCCAAACTCCTATGTGCGTGCTGCTGCTTCCATCTGACAAGGAGCACAGCCTTCTGACAGCAGCTTTCAACTTGTCTAAGAAAGAGCTTGGCCATTTAGATGTGATGCAAGTCTGTGTGTGTCTAAGGTGCAGGTGCAAGCTCCTGACAAAGGTGTTCTCCAGGTTCAGTTTCTCCCTGCCAGACACATTGGAAATGTTTTCCTCTGGCATTCGCACCAAGAGTCGCAGATTACTTAACTCAGGAGCTGTGAGAATGGAACGGCAAGACGTGTTCCGCTTACGTCATAAACAGTGCTCCAGAGCGCTTAGCAACGGGCACAACGAATCGTGTCTGTGGGATAGTGACCATTCCCACCTAGTGCTGGCAATGCACGAGCACTGCCAAAAGGCAAAGGAAGGCGCTTAGCATCCGGCTTGTGCACAAAGCTTTCAGACTGCCAGAGGACCGCAGCTGTGGTAAGCCCGTTTGCTCATTTGGCGTTAGATGTCGCCTGCAAGATCTTCACCCGCATCTGGTTTATGCTGCTACCTGTTGTTAGGCGACAACAAGGACACACGTAGCGTTTTTCCTGCCTCATTTTCCTAGGCCACGCTCTTCTGTGGCTCTTTAGTGCTTGCCAAACTCCTATGTGCGTGCTGCTGCTTCCATCTGACAAGGAGCACAGCCTTCTGACAGCAGCTTTCAACTTGTCTAAGAAAGAGCTTGGCCACTCAGATGTGATGCAAATATGTGGGTGTCTAAGGTGCAGGTGCAAGCTCCTGACAAAGGTGTTCTCCAGGTTAAGTTTCTCCCTGCCAGACACATTGGAAATGTTTTCCTCTGGCATTCGCACCAAGAGTCGCAGATTACTTAACTCAGGAGCTCTGAGAATGGAACGGCAAGAGGTGTTCCGCTTACGTCATAAACAGTGCTCCAGAGCGCTTAGCAACGGGCACAACGAAACGTGTCTGTGGGATAGTGACCATTCCCGCCTAGTGCTGGCAATGCACGAGCACTGCCAAAAGGCAAAGGAAGGCGCTTAGCATCCGGCTTGTGCGCAAAGCTTTCAGACTGCCAGAGGACCGCAGCTGTGGTAAGCCCGCTTGCTCATTTGACGTTAGATGTCGCCTGCAAGAACTTCACCCGCATCTGGTTTATGCTGCTACCTGTTGTTAGGCGACAACAAGGACACATGTAGAGATATGCTTTTTCCTGCCTCATTTTCCTAGGCCACGCTCTTCTGTGGCTCTTTAGTGCTTTCCAAACTCCTATGTGTGTGCTGCTGCTTCCATCTGACAAGGAGCACAGCCTTCTGACAGCAGCTTTCAACTTGTCTAAGAAAGAGCTTGGCCATTTAGATGTGATGCAAATCTGTGTGTGTGTAAGGTGCAGGTGCAAGCTCGTGACAAAGGTGTTCTCCAGGTTCAGTTTCTCCCTGCCAGACACATTGGAAATGTTTTCCTCTATCATTCGCACCAAGAGTCGCAGATTACTTAACTCAGGAGCTCTGAGAATGGAACGGCAAGAGATGTTCCGCTTACGTCATAAACAGTGCTCCAGAGCGCTTAGCAACGGGCACAACGAAACGTGTGTGCGGGATAATGACCATTCCCGCCTAGTGCAGGCAATGCACAATCACTGCCAAAAAGCAGAGAAAGGCGCTTAGCATTCGGCTTGTGTGCAAAGCTTTCAGACTGCCAGAGGACCGCAGCTGTGGTAAGCCCATTGCTCATTTGACGTTAGATGTCGCCTGCAAGAACTTCACCCGCATCTAGTTTATGCTGCTACCTGTTGTTAGGCGACAACAAGGACACATGTAGAGATATGCTTTTTCCTGCCTCATTTTCCTAGGCCACGCTCTTCTG
This sequence comes from Poecile atricapillus, assembly GCF_030490865.1. Classification (NCBI taxonomy): domain Eukaryota; kingdom Metazoa; phylum Chordata; class Aves; order Passeriformes; family Paridae; genus Poecile; species Poecile atricapillus. The sequence goes on along the minus strand of NW_026709233.1, from coordinate 303,511 downwards.
TGGCTCTTTAGTGCTTTCCAAACTCCTATGTGCGTGCTGCTGCTTCCATCTGACAAGGAGCACAGCCTTCTGACAGCAGCTTTCAACTTGTCTAAGAAAGAGCTTGGCCATTTAGATGTGATGCAAGTCTGTGTGTGTGTAAGGTGCAGGTGCAAGCTCCTGACAAAGGTGTTCTCCAGGTTCAGTTTCTATATGCCAGACACATTGGAAATGTTTTCCTCTGGCATTCGCACCAAGAGTCGCAGATTACTTAACTCAGGAGCTCTGAGAATGGAACGGCAAGAGGTGTTCCGCTTACGTCATAAACAGTGCTCCAGAGCGCTTAGCAACGGGCACAACGAAACGTGTCTGTGGGATAGTGACCATTCCCGCCTAGTGCTGGCAATGCACGAGCACTGCCAAAAGGCAAAGGAAGGCGCTTAGCATCCGGCTTGTGCACAAAACTTTCAGACTGCCAGAGGACCGCAGCTGTGGTAAGCCCGCTTGCTCATTTGACGTTAGATGTCGCCTGCAAGATCTTCACCCGCATCTGGTTTATGCTGCTACCTGTTGTTAGGAGACAACAAGGGCACATGTAGCAAATGATTTTTCCTGCCTCATTTTGCTAGACCCCGCTCTTCTGTGTCTCTTTAGTTCTTGCCAAACTCCTATGTGCGTGCTGCTGCTTCCATCTGACAAGGAGCACAGCCTTCTGACAGCAGCTTTCAACTTGTCTAAGAAAGAGCTTGGCCACTCAGATGTGATGCAAATATGTGGGTGTCTAAGGTGCAGGTGCAAGCTCCTGACAAAGGTGTTCTCCAGGTTAAGTTTCTCCCTGCCAGACACATTGGAAATGTTTTCCTCTGGCATTCGCACCAAGAGTCGCAGATTACTTAACTCAGGAGCTCTGAGAATGGAACGGCAAGAGGTGTTCCGCTTACGTCATAAACAGTGCTCCAGAGCGCTTAGCAACGGGCACAACGAAACGTGTCTGTGGGATAGTGACCATTCCCGCCTAGTGCTGGCAATGCACGAGCACTGACAAAAGGCAAAGGAAGGCGCTTAGCATCCGGCTTGTGTGCAAAGCTTTCAGACTGCCAGAGGACGGCAGCTGTGGTAAGCCCATTGCTCATTTGACGTTAGATGTCGCCTGCAAGAACTTCACCCGCATCTGGTTTATGCTGCTACCTGTTGTTAGGCGACAACAAGGACACATGTAGCGTTATTCCTGCCTCATTTTCCTAGGCCACGCTCTTCTGTGGCTCTTTAGTGCTTTCCAAACTTCTATGTGTGTGCTGCTGCTTCCATCTGACAAGGAGCACAGCCTTCTGACAGCAGCTTTCAACTTGTCTAAGAAAGAGCTTGGCCATTTAGATGTGATGCAAATCTGTGTGTGTGTAAGGTGCAGGTGCAAGCTCCTGACAAAGGTGTTCTCCAGGTTCAGTTTCTCCCTGCCAGACACATTGGAAATGTTTTCCTCTATCATTCGCACCAAGAGTCGCAGATTACTTAACTCAGGAGCTCTGAGAATGGAACGGCAAGAGGTGTTCCGCTTACGTCATAAACAGTGCTCCAGAGCGCTTAGCAACGGGCACAACGAAACGTGTGTGCGGGATAATGACCATTCCCGCCTAGTGCAGGCAATGCACAATCACTGCCAAAAAGCAGAGAAAGGCGCTTAGCATTCGGCTTGTGTGCAAAGCTTTCAGACTGCCAGAGGACCGCAGCTGTGGTAAGCCCATTGCTCATTTGACGTTAGATGTCGCCTGCAAGAACTTCACCCGCATCTAGTTTATGCTGCTACCTGTTGTTAGGCGACAACAAGGACACATGTAGAGATATGCTTTTTCCTGCCTCATTTTCCTAGGCCACGCTCTTCTGTGGCTCTTTAGTGCTTTCCAAACTCCTATGTGCATGCTGCTGCTTCCATCTGACAAGGAGCACAGCCTTCTGACAGCAGCTTTCAACTTGTCTAAGAAAGAGCTTGGCCATTTAGATGTGATGCAAGTCTGTGTGTGTCTAAGGTGCAGGTGCAAGCTCCTGACAAAGGTGTTCTCCAGGTTCAGTTTCTCCTTGCCAGACACATTGGAAATGTTTTCCTCTGGCATTCGCACCAAGAGTCGCAGATTACTTAACTCAGGAGCTATGAGAATGGAACGGCAAGACGTGTTCCGCTTACGTCATAAACAGTGCTCCAGAGCGCTTAGCAACGGGCACAACGAATCGTGTCTGTGGGATAGTGACCATTCCCACCTAGTGCTGGCAATGCACGAGCACTGCCAAAAGGCAAAGGAAGGCGCTTAGCATCCGGCTTGTGCACAAAGCTTTCAGACTGCCAGAGGACCGCAGCTGTGGTAAGCCCGTTTGCTCATTTGACGTTAGATGTCGCCTGCAAGATCTTCACCCGCATCTGGTTTATGCTGCTACCTGTTGTTAGGCGACAACAAGGACACACGTAGCGTTTTTCCTGCCTCATTTTCCTAGGCCACACTCTTCTGTGGCTCTTTAGTGCTTGCCAAACTCCTATGTGCGTGCTGCTGCTTCCATCTGACAAGGAGCACAGCCTTCTGACAGCAGCTTTCAACTTGTCTAAGAAAGAGCTTGGCCACTCAGATGTGATGCAAATATGTGGGTGTCTAAGGTGCAGGTGCAAGCTCCTGACAAAGGTGTTCTCCAGGTTAAGTTTCTCCCTGCCAGACACATTGGAAATGTTTTCCTCTGGCATTCGCACCAAGAGTCGCAGATTACTTAACTCAGGAGCTCTGAGAATGGAACGGCAAGAGGTGTTCCGCTTACGTCATAAACAGTGCTCCAGAGCGCTTAGCAACGGGCACAACGAAACGTGTCTGTGGGATAGTGACCATTCCTGCCTAGTGCTGGCAATGCACGAGCACTGCCAAAAGGCAAAGGAAGGCGCTTAGCATCCGGCTTGTGCGCAAAGCTTTCAGACTGCCAGAGGACCGCAGCTGTGGTAAGCCCATTGCTCATTTGACGTTAGATGTCGCCTGCAAGAACTTCACCCGCATCTGGTTTATGCTGCTACCTGTTGTTAGGCGACAACAAGGACACACGTAGCGTTTTTCCTTCCTCATTTTCCTAGGCCACGCTCTTCTGTGGCTCTTTAGTGCTTTCCAAACTCCTATGTGCGTGCTGCTGCTTCCATCTGACAAGGAGCACAGCCTTCTGACAGCAGCTTTCAACTTGTCTAAGAAAGAGCTTGGCCATTTAGATGTGATGCAAGTCTGTGTGTGTCTAAGGTGCAGGTGCAAGCTCGTGACAAAGGTGTTCTCCAGGTTCAGTTTCTATATGCCAGACACATTGGAAATGTTTTCCTCTGGCATTCGCACCAAGAGTCGCAGATTACTTAACTCAGGAGCTCTGAGAATGGAACGGCAAGAGGTGTTCCGCTTACGTCATAAACAGTGCTCCAGAGCGCTTAGCAACGGGCACAACGAAACGTGTCTGTGGGATAGTGACCATTCCCGCCTAGTGCTGGCAATGCACGAGCACTGCCAAAAGGCAAAGGAAGGCG